>NW_027510654.1:0-31915 GCF_048772815.1 Callospermophilus lateralis
AGTAGTTTTTTGGAAGCTTGGCAACCCCTTTAAAAGGAAAGTGTTTTTCGCCAGTCTCTGCATGGGTACTTCAGGAGGAAACAAACCATAGAGATAGAACTTAGAACTACTTCATTTTGTCAAGTTTCACGGAGCTAGCACAAACCGTGTTTGATTTAGAGTTTCAAACACATCTATCTATATAGCAGAAAACAGAGTGAAACCTAAAAATTCAAACTGTTACTGGAAACGAACGCTTGAACCTAGAAGATTGAAACTTGGGCAGCCAAGTGGGATTAGTGAACTGATCATTACCACCAAGTATCATCAAGATTTGGTGAAAAAATGTTTGCTGAGGTTTCAGCAAACTAGTAGTTTTTTGGAAGCTTGGCAACCCCTTTCAAACGAAAGTGTTCTTCGCCAGTCTCTGCATGGGGTACTTCAAGAGGAAACAAACCATAGAGAAAGAACTTAGAACTACTTCATTTTGTCAAGTTTCACGGAGCTAGCACAAACCGTGTTTGATTTAGAGTTTCAAACACATCTATCTATGTAGCAGAAAACAGAGTGAAACCTAAAAATTCAAACTGTTACTGGAAACGAACGCTTGAACCTAGAAGATTGAAAGTTGGACAGCCAAGTGGGATTAGTGAACTGATCATTACCACCAAGTATCATCAAGATTTGGTGAAAAAATGTTTGCTGAGATTTCAGCAAACTAGTAGTTTTTTGGAAGCTTGGCAACCCCTTTCAAACGAAAGTGTTTTTCGCCAGTCTCTGCATTGGGTACTTCAAGAGGAAACAAACCATAGAGATAGAACTTAGAACTACTTCATTTGGTCAAGTTTCAAGGAGCTAGCACAAACCGTGTTTGATTTAGAGTTTCAAACACATCTATCTATATAGCAGAAAACAGAGTGAAACCTAAAAATTCAAAGTGTTACTGGAAACGAACGCTTGAACCTAGAAGAGTGAAAATTGGGCAGCCAAGTGGGCTTAGTGAACTGATCATTACCACCAAGTATCATCAAGATTTGGTGAAAAAATGGTTGCTGAGATTTCAGGAAACTAGTAGTTTTTTGGAAGCTTGGCAACCCCTTTCAAACGAAAGTGTTCTTTGCCAGTCTCTGCATGGGGTACTTCAAGAGGAAACAAACCATAGAGATAAAACTTAGAACTACTTCATTTTGTCAAGTTTCACGGAGCTATCACAAACCGTGTTTGATTTAGAGTTTCAAACACATCTATCTATATAGCAGAAAACAGAGTGAAACCTAAAAATTCAAACTGTTACTGGAAACGAACGCTTGAACCTAGAAGAGTGAAAATTGGGCAGCCAAGTGGGATTAGTGAACTGATCATTACCACCAAGTATCATCAAGATTTGGTGAAAAAATGTTTGCTGAGATTTCAGCAAACTAGTAGTTTTTTGGAAGCTTGGCAACCCCTTTCAAACGAAAGTGTTCTTCGCCAGTCTCTGCATGGGGTACTTCAAGAGGAAACAAACCATAGAGATAGAACTTAGAACTACTTCATTTTGTCAAGTTTCACGGAGCTAGCACAAACCGTGTTTGATTTAGAGTTTCAAACACATCTATCTATATAGCAGAAAACAGAGTGAAACCTAAAAATTCAAACTGTTACTGGAAATGAATGCTTGAACCTAGAAGATTGAAAGTTGGGCAGCCAAGTGGGATTAGTGAACTGATCATTACCACCAAGTATCATCAAGATTTGGTGAAAAAATGTTTGCTGAGATTTCAGCAAACTAGTAGTTTTTTGGAAGCTTGGCAACCCCTTTAAAACGAAAGTGTTTTTCGCCAGTCTCTGCATGGGGTACTTCAGGAGGAAACAAACCATAGAGATAGAACTTAGAACTACTTCATTTAGTCAAGTTTCACGGAGCTAGCACAAACCGTGTTTGATTTAGCGTTTCAAACACATCTATCTATATAGCAGAAAACAGAGTGAAACCTAAAAATTCAAACTGTTACTGGAAACGAACGCTTGAACCTAGAAGAGTGAAAGTTGGGCAGCCAAGTGGGATTAGTGAACTGATCATTACCACCAAGTATCATCAAGATTTGGTGAAAAAATGTTTGCTGAGATTTCAGCAAACTAGTAGTTTTTTGGAAGCTTGGCAACCCCTTTAAAAGGAAAGTGTTTTTCGCCAGTCTCTGCATGGGGTACTTCAGGAGGAAACAAACCATAGAGATAGAACTTAGAACTACTTCATTTTGTCAATTTTCACGGAGCTAGCACAAACCGTGTTTGATTTAGAGTTTCAAACACATCTATCTATATAGCAGAAAACAGAGTGAAACCTAAAAATTCAAACTGTTACTGGAAACGAACGCTTGAACCTAGAAGTGTGAAAGTTGGGCAGCCAAGTGAGATTAGTGAACTGATCATTACCACCAAGTATCATCAAGATTTTGTGAAAAAATGTTTGCTGAGGTTTCAGCAAACTAGTAGTTTTTTGGAAGCTTGGCAACCCCTTTCAAAAGAAAGTGTTCTTCGCCAGTCTCTGCATGGGGTACTTCAAGAGGAAACAAACCATAGAGAAAGAACTTAGAACTACTTCATTTTGTCAAGTTTCACGGAGCTAGCACAAACCGTGTTTGATTTAGAGTTTCAAACACATCTATCTATATAGCAGAAAACAGAGTGAAACCTAAAATTTCAAACTGTTACTGGAAATGAACGCTTGAACCTAGAAGATTGAAAGTTGGGCAGCCAAGTGGGATTAGTGAACTGATCATTACCACCAAGTATCATCAAGATTTGTTGAAAAAATGTTTGCTGAGATTTCAGCAAACTAGTAGTTTTTTGGAAGCTTGGCAACCCCTTTAAAACGAAAGTGTTTTCGCCAGTCTCTGCATGGGGTACTTCAAGAGGAAACAAACCACAGAGATAGAACTTAGAACTACTTCATTTGGTCAAGTTTCAAGGAGCTAGCACAAACCGTGTTTGATTTAGAGTTTCAAACACATCTATCTATATAGCAGAAAACAGAGTGAAACCTAAAAATTCAAAGTGTTACTGGAAACGAACGCTTGAACCTAGAAGAGTGAAAATTGGGCAGCCAAGTGGGCTTAGTGAACTGATCATTACCACCAAGTATCATCAAGATTTGGTGAATAAATGGTTGCTGAGATTTCAGCAAACTAGCAGTTTTTTGGAAGCTTGGCAACCCCTTTCAAACGAAAGTGTTCTTTGCCAGTCTCTGCATGGGGTACTTCAAGAGGAAACAAACCATAGAGATAGAACTTAGAACTACTTCATTTTGTCAAGTTTCACGGAGCTAGCACAAACCGTGTTTGATTTAGAGTTTCAAACACATCTATCTATATAGCAGAAAACAGAGTGAAACCTAAAAATTCAAACTGTTACTGGAAACGAACGCTTGAACCTAGAAGAGTGAAAGTTGGGCAGCCAAGTGGGATTAGTGAACTGATCATTACCACCAAGTATCATCAAGATTTGGTGAAAAAAAGTTTGCTGAGATTTCAGCAAACTAGTAGTTTTTTGGAAGCTTGGCAACCCCTTTCAAACGAAAGTGTTCTTCGCCAGTCTCTGCATGGGGTACTTCAAGAGGAAACAAACCATAGAGATAGAACTTAGAACTACTTCATTTTGTCAAGTTTCACGGAGCTAGCACAAACCGTGTTTGATTTAGAGTTTCAAACACATCTATCTATATAGCAGAAAACAGAGTGAAACCTAAAAATTCAAACTGTTACTGGAAATGAACGCTTGAACCTAGAAGATTGAAAGTTGGGCAGCCAAGTGGGATTAGTGAACTGATCATTACCACCAAGTATCATCAAGATTTGGTGAAAAAATGTTTGCTGAGATTTCAGCAAACTAGTAGTTTTTTGGAAGCTTGGCAACCCCTTTAAAACGAAAGGGTTTTTCGCCAGTCTCTGCATGGGGTACTTCAAGAGGAAACAAACCATAGAGATAGAACTTAGAACTACTTCATTTGGTCAAGTTTCAAGGAGCTAGCACAAACCGTGTTTGATTTAGAGTTTCAAACACATCTATCTATATAGCAGAAAACAGAGTGAAACCTAAAAATTCAAACTGTTACTGGAAACGAACGCTTGAACCTAGAAGATTGAAAGTTTGGCAGCCAAGTGGGATTAGTGAACTGATCATTACCACCAAGTATCATCAAGATTTGGTGAAAAAATGTTTGCTGAGATTTCAGCAAACTAGTAGTTTTTTGGAAGCTTGGCAACCCCTTTAAAACGAAAGTGTTTTTCGCCAGTCTCTGCATGGGGTACTTCAGGAGGAAACAAACCATAGAGATAGAACTTAGAACTACTTCATTTGGTCAAGTTTCAAGGAGCTAGCACAAACCGTGTTTGATTTAGAGTTTCAAACACATCTATCTATATAGCAGAAAACAGAGTGAAACATTAAAATTCAAAGTGTTACTGGAAACGAACGCTTGAACCTAGAAGAGTGAAAATTGGGCAGCCAAGTGGGCTTAGTGAACTGATCATTACCACCAAGTATCATCAAGATTTGGTGAAAAAAAGTTTGCTGAGATTTCAGCAAACTAGTAGTTTTTTGGAAGCTTGGCAACCCCTTTCAAACGAAAGTGTTCTTCGCCAGTCTCTGCATGGGGTACTTCAAGAGGAAACAAACCATAGAGATAGAACTTAGAACTACTTCATTTTGTCAAGTTTCACGGAGCTAGCACAAACCGTGTTTGATTTAGAGTTTCAAACACATCTATCTATATTGCAGAAAACAGAGTGAAACCTAAAAATTCAAACTGTTACTGGAAACGAACGCTTGAACCTAGAAGAGTGAAAGTTGGGCAGCCAAGTGGGATTAGTGAACTGATCATTACCACCAAGTATCATCAAGATTTGGTGAAAAAATGGTTGCTGAGATTTCAGCAAACTAGCAGTTTTTTGGAAGCTTGGCAACCCCTTTCAAACGAAAGTGTTCTTTGCCAGTCTCTGCATGGGGTACTTCAAGAGGAAACAAACCATAGAGATAGAACTTAGAACTACTTCATTTTGTCAAGTTTCACGGAGCTAGCACAAACCGTGTTTGATTTAGAGTTTCAAACACATCTATCTATATAGCAGAAAACAGAGTGAAACCTAAAAATTCAAACTGTTACTGGAAACGAACGCTTGAACCTAGAAGAGTGAAAGTTGGGCAGCCAAGTGGGATTAGTGAACTGATCATTACCACCAAGTATCATCAAGATTTGGTGAAAAAAAGTTAGCTGAGATTTCAGCAAACTAGTAGTTTTTTGGAAGCTTGGCAACCCCTTTAAAACGAAAGGGTTTTTCGCCAGTCTCTGCATGGGGTACTTCAAGAGGAAACAAACCATAGAGATAGAACTTAGAACTACTTCATTTGGTCAAGTTTCAAGGAGCTAGCACAAACCGTGTTTGATTTAGAGTTTCAAACACATCTATCTATATAGCAGAAAACAGAGTGAAACCTAAAAATTCAAACTGTTACTGGAAACGAACGCTTGAACCTAGAAGATTGAAAGTTGGGCAGCCAAGTGGGATTAGTGAACTGATCATTACCACCAAGTATCATCAAGATTTGGTGAAAAAATGTTTGCTGAGATTTCAGCAAACTAGTAGTTTTTTGGAAGCTTGGCAACCCCTGTAAAACGAAAGTGTTTTTCGCCAGTCTCTGCATGGGGTACGTCAGGAGGAAACAAACCATAGAGATAGAACTTAGAACTACTTCATTTGTCAAGTTTCAAGGAGCTAGCACAAACCGTGTTTGATTTAGAGTTTCAAAGACATCTATCTATATAGCAGAAAACAGATGAAACCTAACAATTCAAACTGTTACTGGAAACGAACGCTTGAACCTAGAAGAGTGAAAATTTGGCAGCCAAGTGGGCGTAGTGAACTGATCATTACCACCAAGTATCATCAAGATTTGGTGAAAAAATGTTTGCTGAGATTTCAGCAAACTAGTAGTTTTTTGGAAGCATGGCAACCCCTTTCAAACGAAAGTGTTTTTCGCCAGTTTCTGCATGGGGTACTTCAAGAGGAAACAAACCATAGAGATAGAACTTAGAACTACTTCATTTTGTCAACTTTCAAGGAGCTAGCACAAACCGTGTTTGATTTAGAGTTTCAAACACATCTATCTATATAGCAGAAAACAGAGTGAAACCTAAAAATTCAAAGTGTTACTGGAAACGAACGCTTGAACCTAGAAGAGTGAAAATTGGGCAGCCAAGTGGGCTTAGTGAACTGATCATTACCACCAATTATCATCAAGATTTGGTGAAAAAATGGTTGCTGAGATTTCAGCAAACTAGCAGTTTTTTGGAAGCTTGGCAACCCCTTTCAAACGAAAGTGTTCTTCGCCAGTCTCTGCATGGGGTACTTCAAGAGGAAACAAACCATAGAGATAGAACTTAGAACTACTTCATTTTGTCAAGTTTCACGGAGCTAGCACAAACCGTGTTTGATTTAGAGTTTCAAACACATCTATCTATATAGCAGAAAACAGAGTGAAACCTAAAAATTCAAACTGTTACTGGAAACGAACGCTTGAACCTAGAAGAGTGAAAGTTGGGCAGCCAAGTGGGATTAGTGAACTGATCATTACCACCAAGTATCATCAAGATTTGGTGAAAAAATGTTTGCTGAGATTTCAGCAAACTAGTAGTTTTTTGGAAGCTTGGCAAACCCTTTAAAACGAAAGTGTTTTTCGCGAGTCTCTGCATGGGGTACTTCAGGAGGAAACAAACCATAGAGATAGAACTTAGAACTACTTCATTTGGTCAAGTTTCAAGGAGCTAGCACAAACCGTGTTTGATTAAGAGTTTCAAAGACATCTATCTATATAGCAGAAAACAGAGTGAAACCTAAAAATTCAAAGTGTTACTGGAAACGAACGCTTGAACCTAGAAGAGTGAAAATTGGGCAGCCAAGTGGCATTAGTGAACTGATCATTACCACCAAGTATCATCAAGATTTGGTGAAAAAATGTTTGCTGAGATTTCAGCAAACTAGTAGTTTTTTGGAAGCTTGGCAACCCCTTTCAAACGAAAGTGTTTTTCGCCAGTCTCTGCATGGGGTACTTCAGGAGGAAACAAACCATAGAGATAGAACTTAGAACTACTTCATTTTGTCAAGTTTCACGGATCTAGCACAAACCGTGTTTGATTTAGAGTTTCAAACACATCTATCTATATAGCAGAAAACAGAGTGAAACCTAAAAATTCAAACTGTTACTGGAAACGAACGCTTGAACCTAGAAGAGTGAAAGTTGGGCAGCCAAGTGGGATTAGTGAACTGATCATTACCACCAAGTATCATCAAGATTTGGTGAAAAAATGGTTGCTGAGATTTCAGCAAACTAGCAGTTTTTTGGAAGCTTGGCAACCCCTTTCAAACGAAAGTGTTCTTCGCCAGTCTCTGCATGGGGTACTTCAAGAGGAAACAAACCATAGAGATAGAACATAGAACTACTTCATTTTGTCAAGTTTCACGGAGCTAGCACAAACCGTGTTTGATTTAGAGTTTCAAACACATCTATCTATATAGCAGAAAACAGAGTGAAACCTAAAAATTCAAACTGTTACTGGAAACGAACGCTTGAACCTAGAAGATTGAAAGTTGGGCAGCCAAGTGGGATTAGTGAACTGATCATTACCACCAAGTATCATCAAGATTTGGTGAAAAAATGTTTGCTGAGATTTCAGCAAACTAGTAGTTTTTTGGAAGCTTGGCAACCCCTTTAAAACGAAAGTGTTTTTCGCCAGTCTCTGCATGGGGTACTTCAAGAGGAAACAAACCATAGAGATAGAACTTAGAACTACTTCATTTGGTCAAGTTTCACGGAGCTAGCACAACCCGTGTTTGATTTAGAGTTTCAAACACATCTATCTATATAGCAGAAAACAGAGTGAAACCTAAAAATTCAAAGTGTTACTGGAAACGAACGCTTGAACCTAGAAGAGTGAAAATTGGGCAGCCAAGTGGGCTTAGTGAACTGATCATTACCACCAAGTATCATCAAGATTTGGTGAAAAAATGTTTGCTGAGATTTCAGCAAACGAGTAGTTTTTTGGAAGTTTGGCATCCCCTTTAAAACGAAAGTGTTTTTCGCCAGTCTCTGCATGGGTTACTTCAGGAGGAAACAAACCATAGAGATAGAACTTAGAACTACTTCATTTGGTCAAGTTTCAAGGAGCTAGCACAAACCGTGTTTGATTTAGAGTTTCAAACACATCTATCTATATAGCAGAAAACAGAGTGAAACCTAAAAATTCAAAGTGTTACTGGAAACGAACGCTTGAACCTAGAAGAGTGAAAATTGGGCAGCCAAGTGGGCTTAGTGAACTGATCATTACCACCAAGTATCATCAAGATTTGGTGAAAAAATGTTTGCTGAGATTTCAGCAAACTAGTAGTTTTTTGGAAGCTTGGCAACCCCTTTCAAACGAAAGTGTTCTTTGCCAGTCTCTGCATGGGGTACTTCAAGAGGAAACAAACCATAGAGATAGAACTTAGAACTACTTCATTTTGTCAAGTTTCACGGAGCTAGCACAAACCGTGTTTGATTTAGAGTTTCAAACACATCTATCTATATAGCAGAAAACAGAGTGAAACCTAAAAATTCAAACTGTTACTGGAAACGAACGCTTGAACCTAGAAGAGTGAAAGTTGGGCAGCCAAGTGGGATTAGTGAACTGATCATTACCACCAAGTATCATCAAGATTTGGTGAAAAAATGTTTGCTGAGATTTCAGCAATCTAGAAGTTTTTTGGAAGCTTGGCAACCCCTTTCAAACGAAAGTGTTCTTCGCCAGTCTCTGCATGGGGTACTTCAAGAGGAAACAAACCATAGAGATAGAACTTAGAACTACTTCATTTTGTCAAGTTTCACGGAGCTAGCACAAACCGTGTTTGATTTAGAGTTTCAAACACATCTATCTATATTACAAAAAACAGAGTGAAACCTAAAAATTCAAACTGTTACTGGAAACGAACGCTTGAACCTAGAAGATTGAAAGTTGGGCAGCCAAGTGGGATTAGTGAACTGATCATTACCACCAAGTATCATCAAGATTTGGTGAAAAAATGTTTGCTGAGATTTCAGCAAACTAGAGTTTTTAGGAAGCTTGGCAACCCCTTTAAAACGAAAGTGTTTTTCGCCAGTCTCTGCATGGGGTACTTCAAGAGGAAACAAACCATAGAGATAGAACTTAGAACTACTTCATTTGGTCAAGTTTCACGGAGGTAGCACAAACCGTGTTTGATTTAGAGTTTCAAACACATCTATCTATATAGCAGAAAACAGAGTGAAACCTAAAAATTCAAAGTGTTACTGGAAACGAACGCTTGAACCTAGAAGAGTGAAAATTGGGCAGCCAAGTGGGCTTAGTGAACTGATCATTACCACCAAGTATCATCAAGATTTGTTGAAAAAATGTTTGCTGAGATTTCAGCAAACGAGTAGTTTTTTGGAAGCTTGGCAACCCCTTTCAAACGAAAGTGTTCTTCGCCAGTCTCTGCATGGGGTACTTCAAGAGGAAACAAACCATAGAGATAGAACTTAGAACTACTTCATTTGGTCAAGTTTCAAGGAGCTAGCACAAACCGTGTTTGATTTAGAGTTTCAAACACATCTATCTATATAGCAGAAAACAGAGTGAAACCTAAAAATTCAAACTGTTACTGGAAACGAACGCTTGAACCTAGAAGAGTGAAAGTTGGGCAGCCAAGTGGGATTAGTGAACTGATCATTACCACCAAGTATCATCAAGATTTGGTGAAAAAATGTTTTCTGAGATTTCAGCAAACGAATAGTTTTTTGGAAGCTTGGCAACCCCTTACAAACGAAAGTGTTCTTCGCCAGTCTCTGCATGGGGTACTTCAAGAGGAAACAAACCATAGAGATAGAACTTAGAACTACTTCATTTTGTCAAGTTTCACGGAGCTAGCACAAACCGTGTTTGATTTAGAGTTTCAAACACATCTATCTATATAGCAGAAAACAGAGTGAAACCTAAAAATTCAAACTGTTACTGGAAACGAACGCTTGAACCTAGAAGATTGAAAGTTGGGCAGCCAAGTGGGATTAGTGAACTGATCATTACCACCAAGTATCATCAAGATTTGGTGAAAAAATGTTTGCTGAGATTTCAGCAAACTAGTAGTTTTTTGGAAGCTTGGCAACCCCTTTCAAACGAAAGTGTTCTTCGCCAGTCTCTGCATGGGGTACTTCAAGAGGAAACAAACCATAGAGATAGAACATAGAACTACTTCATTTTGTCAAGTTTCACGGAGCTAGCACAAACCGTGTTTGATTTAGAGTTTCAAACACATCTATCTATATAGCAGAAAACAGAGTGAAACCTAAAAATTCAAACTGTTACTGGAAACGAACGCTTGAACCTAGAAGATTGAAAGTTGGGCAGCCAAGTGGGATTAGTGAACTGATCATTACCACCAAGTATCATCAAGATTTGGTGAAAAAATGTTTGCTGAGATTTCAGCAAAATAGTAGTTTTTTGGAAGCTTGGCAACCCCTTTAAAACGAAAGTGTTTTTCGCCAGTCTCTGCATGGGGTACTTCAAGAGGAAACAAACCATAGAGATAGAACTTAGAACTACTTCATTTGGTCAAGTTTCACGGAGCTAGCACAAACCGTGTTTGATTTAGAGTTTCAAACACATCTATCTATATAGCAGAAAACAGAGTGAAACCTAAAAATTCAAAGTGTTACTGGAAACGAACGCTTGAACCTAGAAGAGTGAAAATTGGGCAGCCAAGTGGGCTTAGTGAACTGATCATTACCACCAAGTATCATCAAGATTTGGTGAAAAAATGTTGCTGAGATTTCAGCAAACGAGTAGTTTTTTGGAAGCTTGGCATCCCCTTTAAAACGAAAGTTTTTTTCGCCAGTCTCTGCATGGGTTACTTCAGGAGGAAACAAACCATAGAGATAGAACTTAGAACTACTTCATTTGGTCAAGTTTCAAGGAGCTAGCACAAACCGTGTTTGATTTAGAGTTTCAAACACATCTATCTATATAGCAGAAAACAGAGTGAAACCTAAAAATTCAAAGTGTTACTGGAAACGAACGCTTGAACCTAGAAGAGTGAAAATTGGGCAGCCAAGTGGGCTTAGTGAACTGATCATTACCACCAAGTATCATCAAGATTTGGTGAAAAAATGTTTGCTGAGATTTCAGCAAACTAGTAGTTTTTTGGAAGCTTGGCAACCCCTTTCAAACGAAAGTGTTCTTTGCCAGTCACTGCATGGGGTACTTCAAGAGGAAACAAACCATAGAGATAGAACTTAGAACTACTTCATTTTGTCAAGTTTCACGGAGCTAGCACAAACCGTGTTTGATTTAGAGTTTCAAACACATCTATCTATATAGCAGAAAACAGAGTGAAACCTAAAAATTCAAACTGTTACTGGAAACGAATGCTTGAACCTAGAAGATTGAAAGTTGGGCAGCCAAGTGGGATTAGTGAACTGATCATTACCACCAAGTATCATCAAGATTTGGTGAAAAAATGTTTGCTGAGATTTCAGCAAACTAGAGTTTTTTGGAAGCTTGGCAACCCCTTTAAAACGAAAGTGTTTTTCGCCAGTCTCTGCATGGGGTACTTCAAGAGGAAACAAACCATAGAGATAGAACTTAGAAATACTTCATTTGGTCAAGTTTCACGGAGGTAGCACAAACCGTGTTTGATTTAGAGTTTCAAACACATCTATCTATATAGCAGAAAACAGAGTGAAACCTAAAAATTCAAAGTGTTACTGGAAACGAACGCTTGAACCTAGAAGAGTGAAAATTGGGCAGCCAAGTGGGCTTAGTGAACTGATCATTACCACCAAGTATCATCAAGATTTGTTGAAAAAATGTTTGCTGAGATTTCAGCAAACGAGTAGTTTTTTGGAAGCTTGGCAACCCCTTTCAAACGAAAGTGTTCTTCGCCAGTCTCTGCATGGGGTACTTCAAGAGGAAACAAACCATAGAGATAGAACTTAGAACTACTTCATTTGGTCAAGTTTCAAGGAGCTAGCACAAACCGTGTTTGATTTAGAGTTTCAAACACATCTATCTATATAGCAGAAAACAGAGTGAAACCTAAAAATTCAAACTGTTACTGGAAACGAACGCTTGAACCTAGAAGAGTGAAAGTTGGTCAGCCAAGTGGGATTAGTGAACTGATCATTACCACCAAGTATCATCAAGATTTGGTGAAAAAATGTTTTCTGAGATTTCAGCAAACGAGTAGTTTTTTGGAAGCTTGGCAACCCCTTTCAAACGAAAGTGTTCTTCGCCAGTCTCTGCATGGGGTACTTCAAGAGGAAACAAACCATAGAGATAGAACTTAGAACTACTTCATTTTGTCAAGTTTCACGGAGCTAGCACAAACCGTGTTTGATTTAGAGTTTCAAACACATCTATCTATATAGCAGAAAACAGAGTGAAACCTAAAAATTCAAACTGTTACTGGAAACGAACGCTTGAACCTAGAAGATTGAAAGTTGGGCAGCCAAGTGGGATTAGTGAACTGATCATTACCACCAAGTATCATCAAGATTTGGTGAAAAAATGTTTGCTGAGTTTTCAGCAAACTAGTAGTTTTTTGGAAGCTTGGCAACCCCTTTAAAACGAAAGTGTTCTTTGCCAGTCTCTGCATGGGGTACTTCAAGAGGAAACAAACCATAGAGATAGAACTTAGAACTACTTCATTTGGTCAAGTTTCACGGAGCGAGCACAAACCGTGTTTGATTTAGAGTTTCAAACACATCTATCTATATAGCAGAAAACAGAGTGAAACATTAAAATTCAAAGTGTTACTGGAAACGAACGCTTGAACCTAGAAGAGTGAAAATTGGGCAGCCAAGTGGGCTTAGTGAACTGATCATTACCACCAAGTATCATCAAGATTTGGTGAAAAAATGTTTGCTGAGATTTCAGCAAACGAGTAGTTTTTTGGAAGCTAGGCAACCTCTTTCAAACGAAAGTGTTCTTCGCCAGTCTCTGCATGGGGTACTTCAAGAGGAAACAAACCATAGAGATAGAACTTAGAACTACTTCATTTTGTCAAGTTTCACGGAGCTAGCACAAACCGTGTTTGATTTAGAGTTTCAAACACATCTATCTATATATCAGAAAACAGAGTGAAACCTAAAAATTCAAAGTGTTTCTGGAAACGAACGCTTGAACCTAGAAGAGTGAAAATTGGGCAGCGAAGTGGCCTTAGTGAACTGATCATTACCACCAAGTATCATCAAGATTTGGTGAAAAAATGTTTGCTGAGATTTCAGCAAACGAGTAGTTTTTTGGAAGCTTGGCAACCCCGTTCAAACGAAAGTGTTCTTCGCCAGTCTCTGCATGGGGTACTTCAAGAGGAAACAAACCATAGAGATAGAACTTAGAACTACTTCATTTTGTCAAGTTTCACGGAGCTAGCACAAACCGTGTTTGATTTAGAGTTTCAAACACATCTATCTATATAGCAGAAAACAGAGTGAAACCTAAAAATTCAACCAGTTACTGGAAAAGAACGCTTGAACCTAGAAGAGTGAAAGTTGGGCAGCCAAGTGGGATTAGTGAACTGATCATTACCACCAAGTATCATCAAGATTTGGTGAAAAAATGTTTGCTGAGATTTCAGCAAACTAGTAGTTTTTTGGAAGCTTGGCAACCCCTTTCAAACGAAAGTGTTTTTCGAAAGTCTCTGCATGGGGTACTTCAGGAGGAAACAAACCATAGAGATAGAACTTAGAACTACTTCATTTGGTCAAGTTTCAAGGAGCTAGCACAAACCGTGTTTGATTTAGAGTTTCAAACCCATCTATCTATATAGCAGAAAACAGAGTGAAACCTAAAAATTCAAAGTGTTACTGGAAACGAACGCTTGAACCTAGAAGAGTGAAAATTGGGCAGCCAAGTGGGCTTAGTGAACTGATCATTACCACCAAGTATCATCAAGATTTGGTGAAAAAATGGTTGCTGAGATTTCAGCAAACTAGTAGTTTTTTGGAAGCTTGGCAACCCCTTTCAAACGAAAGTGTTCTTTGCCAGTCTCTGCATGGGGTACTTCAGGAGGAAACAAACCATAGAGATAGAACTTAGAACTACTTCATTTTGTCAAGTTTCAAGGAGCTAGCACAAACCGTGTTTGAATAGAGTTTCAAACACATCTATCTATATATCAGAAAACAGAGTGAAACCTAAAAATTCAAAGTGTTACTGGAAACGAACGCTTGAAACTAGAAGAGTGAAAATTGGGCAGCCAAGTGGGCTTAGTGAACTGATCATTACCACCAAGTATCATCAAGATTTGGTGAAAAAATGGTTGCTGAGATTTCAGCAAACTAGCAGTTTTTTGGAAGCTTGGCAACCCCTTTCAAACGAAAGTGTTCTTTGCCAGTCTCTGCATGGGGTACTTCAAGAGGAAACAAACCATAGAGATAGAACTTAGAACTACTTCATTTTGTCAAGTTTCACGGAGCTAGCACAAACCGTGTTTGATTTAGAGTTTCAAACACATCTATCTATATAGCAGAAAACAGAGTGAAACCTAAAAATTCAAACTGTTACTGGAAACGAACGCTTGAACCTAGAAGAGTGAAAGTTGGGCAGCCAAGTGGGATTAGTGAACTGATCATTACCACCAAGTATCATCAAGATTTGGTGAAAAAATGTTTGCTGAGATTTCAGCAAACTAGTAGTTTTTTGGAAGCTTGGCAACCCCTTTCAAACGAAAGTGTTCTTCGCCAGTCTCTGCATGGGGTACTTCAAGAGGAAACAAACCATAGAGATAGAACATAGAACTACTACATTTTGTCAAGTTTCACGGAGCTAGCACAAACCGTGTTTGATTTAGAGTTTCAAACACATCTATCTATATAGCAGAAAACAGAGTGAAACCAAAAAATTCAAACTGTTACTGGAAACGAACGCTTGAACCTAGAAGATTGAAAGTTGGGCAGCCAAGTGGGATTAGTGAACTGATCATTACCACCAAGTATCATCAAGATTTGGTGAAAAAATGTTTGCTGAGATTTCAGCAAAATAGTAGTTTTTTGGAAGCTTGGCAACCCCTTTCAAAAGAAAGTGTTTTTCGCCAGTCTCTGCATGGGGTACATCAGGAGGAAACAAACCATAGAGATAGAACTTAGAACTACTTCATTTTGTCAAGTTTCAAGGAGCTAGCACAAACCGTGTTTGATTTAGAGTTTCAAACACATCTATCTATATAGCAGAAAACAGAGTGAAACCTAAAAATTCAAAGTGTTACTGGAAACGAACGCTTGAACCTAGAAGAGTGAAAATTGGGCAGCCAAGTGGGCTTAGTGAACTGATCATTACCACCAAGTATCATCAAGATTTGGTGAAAAAATGGTTGCTGAGATTTCAGCAAACTAGTAGTTTTTTGGAAGCTTGGCAACCCCTTTCAAACGAAAGTGTTCTTTGCCAGTCTCTGCATGGGGTACTTCAAGAGGAAACAAACCATAGAGATAGAACTTAGAACTACTTCATTTTGTCAAGTTTCACGGAGCTAGCACAAACCGTGTTTGATTTAGAGTTTCAAACACATCTATCTATATAGCAGAAAACAGAGTGAAACCTAAAAATTCAAACTGTTACTGGAAACGAACGCTTGAACCTAGAAGAGTGAAAGTTGGGCAGCCAAGTGGGATTAGTGAACTGATCATTACCACCAAGTATCATCAAGATTTGGTGAAAAAATGTTTGCTGAGATTTCAGCAAACTAGTAGTTTTTTGGAAGCTTGGCAACCACTTTCAAACGAAAGTGTTCTTCGCCAGTCTCTGCATGGGGTACTTCAAGAGGAAACAAACCATAGAGATAGAACTTAGAACTACTTCATTTTGTCAAGTTTCACGGAGCTAGCACAAACCGTGTTTGATTTAGAGTTTCAAACACATCTATCTATATAGGAGAAAACAGAGTGAAACCTAAAAATTCAAACTGTTACTGGAAACGAACGCTTGAACCTAGAAGATTGAAAGTTGGGCAGCCAAGTGGGATTAGTGAACTGATCATTACCACCAAGTATCATCAAGATTTGGTGAAAAAATGTTTGCTGAGATTTCAGCAAACTAGTAGTTTTTTGGAAGCTTGGCAACCCCTTTAAAACGAAAGTGTTTTTCGCCAGTCTCTGCATGGGGTACTTCAAGAGGAAACAAACCATAGAGATAGAACTTAGAACTACTTCATTTGGTCAAGTTTCACGGAGCTAGCACAAACCGTGTTTGATTTAGAGTTTCAAACACATCTATCTATATAGCAGAAAACAGAGTGAAACCTAAAAATTCAAAGTGTTACTGGAAACGAACGCTTGAACCTAGAAGAGTGAAAATTGGGCAGCCAAGTGGGCTTAGTGAACTGATCATTACCACCAAGTATCATCAAGATTTGGTGAAAAAATGTTTGCTGAGATTTCAGCAAACGAGTAGTTTTTTGGAAGCTTGGCATCCCCTTTAAAACGAAAGTGTTTTTCGCCAGTCTCTGCATGGGTTACTTCAGGAGGAAACAAACCATAGAGATAGAACTTAGAACTACTTCATTTGGTCAAGTTTCAAGGAGCTAGCACAAACCGTGTTTGATTTAGAGTTTCAAACACATCTATCTATATAGCAGAAAACAGAGTGAAACCTAAAAATTCAAAGTGTTACTGGAAACGAACGCTTGAACCTAGAAGAGTGAAAATTGGGCAGCCAAGTGGGCTTAGTGAACTGATCATTACCACCAAGTATCATCAAGATTTCGTGAAAAAATGTTTGCTGAGATTTCAGCAAACTAGTAGTTTTTTGGAAGCTTGGCAACCCCTTTCAAACGAAAGTGTTCTTTGCCAGTCTCTGCATGGGGTACTTCAAGAGGAAACAAACCATAGAGATAGAACTTAGAACTACTTCATTTTGTCAAGTTTCACGGAGCTAGCAGAAACCGTGTTTGATTTAGAGTTTCAAACACATCTATCTATATAGCAGAAAACAGAGTGAAACCTAAAAATTCAAACTGTTACTGGAAACGAACGCTTGAACCTAGAAGAGTGAAAGTTGGGCAGCCAAGTGGGATTAGTGAACTGATCATTACCACCAAGTATCATCAAGATTTGGTGAAAAAATGTTTGCTGAGATTTCAGCAATCTAGAAGTTTTTTGGAAGCTTGGCAACCCCTTTCAAACGAAAGTGTTCTTCGCCAGTCTCTGCATGGGGTACTTCAAGAGGAAACAAACCATAGAGATAGAACTTAGAACTACTTCATTTTGTCAAGTTTCACGGAGGTAGCACAAACCGTGTTTGATTTAGAGTTTCAAACACATCTATCTATATAGCAGAAAACAGAGTGAAACCTAAAAATTCAAAGTGTTACTGGAAACGAACGCTTGAACCTAGAAGAGTGAAAATTGGGCAGCCAAGTGGGCTTAGTGAACTGATCATTACCACCAAGTATCATCAAGATTTGTTGAAAAAATGTTTGCTGAGATTTCAGCAAACGAGTAGTTTTTTGGAAGCTTGGCAACCCCTTTAAAACGAAAGTGTTTTTCGCCAGTCTCTGCATGGGGTACTTCAAGAGGAAACAAACCATAGAGATAGAACTTAGAACTACTTCATTTGGTCAAGTTTCAAGGAGCTAGCACAAACCGTGTTTGATTTAGAGTTTCAAACACATCTATCTATATAGCAGAAAACAGAGTGAAACCTAAAAATTCAAACTGTTACTGGAAACGAACGCTTGAACCTAGAAGATTGAAAGTTGGGCAGCCAAGTGGGATTAGTGAACTGATCATTACCACCAAGTATCATCAAGATTTGGTGAAAAAATGTTTGCTGAGATTTCAGCAAACTAGTAGTTTTTTGGAAGCTTGGCAACCCCTTTAAAACGAAAGTGTTTTTCGCCAGTCTCTGCATGGGGTACTTCAGGAGGAAACAAACCATAGAGATAGAACTTAGAACTACTTCATTTGGTCAAGTTTCAAGGAGCTAGCACAAACCGTGTTTGATTTAGAGTTTCGAACACATCTATCTATATAGCAGAAAACAGAGTGAAACCTAAAAATTCAAAGTGTTACTGGAAACGAACGCTTCAACCTAGAAGAGTGAAAATTGGGCAGCCAAGTGGGCTTAGTGAACTGATCATTACCACTAAGTATCATCAAGATTTGGTGAAAAAATGTTTGCTGAGATTTCAGCAAACTAGTAGTTTTTTGGAAGCTTGGCAAACCCTTTCAAACGAAAGTGTTTTTCGCCAGTCTCTGCATGGGGTACTTCAGGAGGAAACAAACAATAGAGATAGAACTTAGAACTACTTCATTTGGTCAAGTTTCAAGGAGCTAGCACAAACCGTGTTTGATTTAGAGTTTCAAACACATCTATCTATATAGCAGAATACAGAGTGAAACCTAAAAATTCAAACTGTTACTGGAAACGAACGCTTGAACCTAGAAGAGTGAAAATTGGGCAGCCAAGTGGGCTTAGTGAACTTATCATTACCACCAAGTATCATCAAGATTTGGTGAAAAAATGGTTGCTGAGATTTCAGCAAACTAGTAGTTTTTTGGAAGCTTGACAACCCCTTTCAAACGAAAGTGTTCTTTGCCAGTCTCTGCATGGGGTACTTCAAGAGGAAACAAACCATAGAGATAGAACTTAGAACTACTTCATTTTGTCAAGTTTCACGGAGGTAGCACAAACCGTGTTTGATTTAGAGTTTCAAACACATCTATCTATATAGCAGAAAACAGAGTGAAACCTAAAAATTCAAACTGTTACTGGAAACGAACGCTTGAACCTAGAAGAGTGAAAGTTGGGCAGCCAAGTGGGCTTAGTGAACTGATCATTACCACCAAGTATCATCAAGATTTGGTGAAAAAATGTTTGCTGAGATTTCAGCAAACTAGTAGTTTTTTGGAAGCTTGGCAACCCCTTTCAAACGAAAGTGTTTTTCGCCAGTCTCTGCATGGGGTACTTCAGGAGGAAACAAACCATACAGATAGAACTTAGAACTACTTCATTTGGTCAAGTTTCAAGGAGCTAGCACAAACCGTGTTTGATTTAGAGTTTCAAACACATCTATCTATATAGGAGAAAACAGAGTGAAACCTAAAAATTCAAAGTGTTACTGGAAACGAACGCTTGAACCTAGAAGAGTGAAAATTGGGCAGCCAAGTGGGCTTAGTGAACTGATCATTACCACCAAGTATCATCAAGATTTGGTGAAAAAATGGTTGCTGAGATTTCAGCAAACTAGTAGTTTTTTGGAAGCTTGGCAACCCCTTTCAAACGAAAGTGTTCTTTGCCAGTCTCTGCATGGGGTACTTCAAGAAGAAACAAACCATAGAGATAGAACTTAGAACTACTTCATTTTGTCAAGTTTCACGGAGCTAGCACAAACCGTGTTTGATTTAGAGTTTCAAACACATCTATCTATATAGCAGAAAACAGAGTGAAACCTAAAAATTCAAACTGTTACTGGAAACGAACGCTTGAACCTAGAAGAGTGAAAGTTGGGCAGCCAAGTGGGATTAGTGAACTGATCATTACCACCAAGTATCATCAAGATTTGGTGAAAAAATGTTTGCTGAGATTTCAGCAAACTAGTAGTTTTTTGGAAGCTTGGCAACCCCTTTCAAACGAAAGTGTTCTTCGCCAGTCTCTGCATGGGGTACTTCAGGAGGAAACAAACCATAGAGATAGAACTTAGAACTACTTCATTTGGTCAAGTTTCAAGGAGCTAGCACAAACCGTGTTTGATTTAGAGTTTCAAAGACATCTATCTATATAGCAGAAAACAGAGTGAAACCTAAAAATTCAAAGTGTTACTGGAAACGAACGCTTGAACCTAGAAGAGTGAAAATTGGGCAGCCAAGTGGGCTTAGTGAACTGATCATTACCACCAAGTATCATCAAGATTTGGTGAAAAAATGGTTGCTGAGATTTCAGCAAACTAGTAGTTTTTTGGAAGCTTGGCAACCCCTTTCAAACGAAAGTGTTCTTTGCCAGTCTCTGCATGGGGTACTTCAAGAGGAAACAAACCATAGAGATAGAATTAGAACTACTTCATTTTGTCAAGTTTTACGGAGGTAGCACAAACCGTGTTTGATTTAGAGTTTCAAACACATCTATCTATATAGCAGAAAACAGAGTGAAACCTAAAAATTCAAAGTGTTACTGGAAACGAACGCTTGAACCTAGAAGAGTGAAAATTGGGCAGCCAAGTGGGCTTAGTGAACTGATTATTACCACCAAGTGTCATCAAGATTTGGTGAAAAAATGGTTGCTGAGATTTCAGCAAACTAGCAGTTTTTTGGAAGCTTGGCAACCCCTTTCAAACGAAAGTGTTCTTTGCCAGTCTCTGCATGGGGTTCTTCAAGAGGAAAGAAACCATAGAGATAGAACTTAGAACTACTTCATTTTGTCAAGTTTCACGGAGCTAGCACAAACCGTGTTTGATTTAGAGATTCAAACACATCTATCTATATAGCAGAAAACAGAGTGAAACCTAAAAATTCAAACTGTTACTGGAAACGAACGCTTGAACCTAGAAGAGTGAAAGTTGGGCAGCCAAGTGGGATTAGTGAACTGATCATTACCACCTAGTATGATCAAGATTTGGTGAAAAAATATTTGCTGAGATTTCAGCAAACTAGTAGTTTTTTGGAAGCTTGGCAACCCCTTTCAAACGAAAGTGTTCTTCGCCAGTCTCTGCATGGGGTACTTCAAGAGGAAACAAACCATAGAGATAGAACTTAGAACTACTTCATTTTGTCAAGTTTCACGGAGCTAGCACAAACCGTGTTTGATTTAGAGTTTCAAACACATCTATCTATATATCAGAAAACAGAGTGAAACCTAAAAATTCAAAGTGTTACTGGAAACGAACGCTTGAAACTAGAAGAGTGAAAATTGGGCAGCCAAGTGGCCTTAGTGAACTGATCATTACCACCAAGTATCATCAAGATTTGGTGAAAAAATGTTTGCTGAGATTTCAGCAAACGAGTTGTTTTTTGGAAGCTTGGCAACCCCTTTGAAACGAAAGTGTTCTTCGCCAGTCTCTGCATGGGGTACGTCAAGAGGAAACAAACCATAGAGATAGAACTTAGAACTACTTCATTTTGTCAAGTTTCACGGAGCTAGCACAAACCGTGTTTGATTTAGAGTTTCAAACACATCTATCTATATAGCAGAAAACAGAGTGAAACCTAAAAATTGAAACTGTTACTGGAAACGAACGCTTGAACCTAGAAGAGTGAAAGTTGGGCAGCCAAGTGGGATTAGTGAACTGATCATTACCACCAAGTATCATCAAGATTTGGTGAAAAAATGTTTGCTGAGATTTCAGCAAACTAGTAGTTTTTTGGAAGCTTGGCAACCCCTTTAAAACGAAAGTGTTTTTCGCCAGTCTCTGCATGGGGTACTTCAGGAGGAAACAAACCATAGAGATAGAACTTAGAACTACTTCATTTGGTCAAGTTTCAAGGAGCTAGCACAAACCGTGTTTGATTTAGAGTTTCAAACACATCTATCTATATAGCAGAAAACAAAGTGAAACCTAAAAATTCAAAGTGTTACTGGAAACGAACGCTTGACCCTAGAAGAGTGAAAATTGGGCAGCCAAGTGGGCTTAGTAAACTGATCATTACCACCAAGTATCATCAAGATTTGGTGAAAAAATGGTTGCTGAGATTTCAGCAAACTAGTAGTTTTTTGGAAGCTTGGCAACCCCTTTCAAACGAAAGTGTTCTTTGCCAGTCTCTGCATGGGGTACTTCAAGAGGAAACAAACCATAGAGATAGAACTTAGAACTACTTCATTTTGTCAGGTTTCACGGAGGTAGCACAAACCGTGTTTGATTTAGAGTTTCAAACACATCTATCTATATAGCAGAAAACAGAGTGAAACCGAAAAATTCAAACTGTTACTGGAAACGAACGCTTGAACCTAGAAGATTGAAAGTTGGGCAGCCAAGTGGGATTAGTGAACTGATCATTACCACCAAGTGTCATCAAGATTTGGTGAAAAAATGTTTGCTGAGATTTCAGCAAACTAGTAGTTTTTTGGGAGCTTGGCAACCCCTTTCAAACGAAAGTGTTCTTCGCCAGTCTCTGCATGGGGTACTTCAGGAGGAAACAAACCATAGAGATAGAACTTAGAACTACTTCATTTGGTCAAGTTTCAAGGAGCTAGCACAAACCGTGTTTGATTTAGAGTTTCAAAGACATCTATCTATATAGCAGAAAACAGAGTGAAACCTAAAAATTCAAAGTGTTACTGGAAACGAACGCTTGAACCTAGAAGAGTGAAAATTGGGCAGCCAAGTGGGCTTAGTGAACTGATCATTACCACCAAGTATCATCAAGATTTGGTGAAAAAATGTTTGCTGAGATTTCAGCAAACTAGTAGTTTTTTGGAAGCATGGCAACCCCTTTCAAACGAAAGTGTTTTTCGCCAGTTTCTGCATGGGGTAATTCAAGGGGAAACAAACCATATAGATAGAACTTAGAACTACTTCATTTTGTCAAGTTTCAAGGAGCTAGCACAAACCGTGTTTGATTTAGAGTTTCAAACACATCTATCTATATAGCAGAAAACAGAGTGAAACCTAAAAATTCAAAGTGTTACTGGAAACGAACGCTTGAACCTAGAAGAGTGAAAATTGGGCAGCCAAGTGGGCTTAGTGAACTGATCATTACCACCAAGTATCATCAAGATTTGGTGAAAAAATGGTTGCTGAGATTTCAGCAAACTAGCAGTTTTTTGGAAGCTTGGCAACCCCTTTCAAACGAAAGTTTTCTTTGTCAGTCTCTGCATGGGGTACTTCAAGAGGAAACAAACCATAGAGATAGAACTTAGAACTACTTCATTTTGTCAAGTTTCACGGAGCTAGCACAAACCGTGTTTGATTTAGAGTTTCAAACACATCTATCTATATACCAGAAAACAGAGTGAAACCTAAAAATTCAAACTGTTACTGGAAACGAACGCTTGAACCTAGAAGAGTAAAAGTTGGGCAGCCAAGTGGGATTAGTGAACTGATCATTACCACCAAGTATCATCAAGATTTGGTGAAAAAATGTTTGCTGAGATTTCAGCAAACTAGTAGTTTTTTGGAAGCTTGGCAACCCCTTTCAAACGAAAGTGTTCTTCGCCAATCTCTGCATGGGGTACTTCAAGAGGAAACAAACCATAGAGATAGAACTTAGAACTACTTCATTTTGTCAAGTTTCACGGAGCTAGCACAAACCGTGTTTGATTTAGAGTTTCAAACACATCTATCTATATAGCAGAAAACAGAGTGAAACCTAAAAATTCAAACTGTTACTGGAAACGAACGCTTGAACCTAGAAGATTGAAAGGTGGGCAGCCAAGTGGGATTAGTGAACTGATCATTACCACCAAGTATCATCAAGATTTGGTGAAAAAATGTTTGCTGAGATTTCAGCAAACTAGTAGTTTTTTGGAAGCTTGGCAACCCCTTTCAAACGAAAGTGTTCTTCGCCAGTCTCTGCATGGGGTACTTCAAGAGGAAACAAACCATAGAGATAGAACTTAGAACTACTTCATTTTGTCAAGTTTCACGAAGCTAGCACAAACCGTGTTTGATTTAGAGTTTCAAAGACATCTATCTATATAGCAGAAAACAGAGTGAAACCTAAAAATTCAAAGTGTTACTGGAAACGAACGCTTGAACCTAGAAGAGTGAAAATTGGGCAGCCAAGTGGGCTTAGTGAACTGATCATTACCACCGAGTATCATCAAGATTTGGTGAAAAAATGGTTGCTGAGATTTCAGCAAACTAGTAGTTTTTTGGAAGCTTGGCAACCCCTTTCAAACGAAAGTGTTCTTTGCCAGTCTCTGCATGGGGTACTTCAAGAGGAAACAAACCATAGAGATAGAATTAGAACTACTTCATTTTGTCAAGTTTTACGGAGGTAGCACAAACCGTGTTTGATTTAGAGTTTCAAACACATCTATCTATATAGCAGAAAACAGAGTGAAACCTAAAAATTCAAAGTGTTACTGGAAACGAACGCTTGAACCTAGAAGAGTGAAAATTGGGCAGCCAAGTGGGCTTAGTGAACTGATTATTACCAACAAGTGTCATCAAGATTTGGTGAAAAAATGGTTGCTGAGATTTCAGCAAACTAGCAGTTTTTTGGAAGCTTGGCAACCCCTTTCAAACGAAAGTGTTCTTTGCCAGTCTCTGCATGGGGTTCTTCAAGAGGAAAGAAACCATAGAGATAGAACTTAGAACTACTTCATTTTGTCAAGTTTCACGGAGCTAGCACAAACCGTGTTTGATTTAGAGTTTCAAACACATCTATCTATATAGCAGAAAACAGAGTGAAACCTAAAAATTCAAACTGTTACTGGAAACGAACGCTTGAACCTAGAAGAGTGAAAGTTGGGCAGCCAAGTGGGATTAGTGAACTGATCATTACCACCTAGTATGATCAAGATTTGGTGAAAAAATGGTTGCTGAGATTTCAGCAAACGAGTAGTTTTTTGGAAGCTTGGCAACCCCTTTGAAACGAAAGTGTTCTTCGCCAGTCTCTGCATGTGGTACTTCAAGAGGAAACAAACCATAGAGATAGAACTTAGAACTACTTCATTTTGTCAAGTTTCACGGAGCTAGCACAAACCGTGTTTGATTTAGAGTTTCAAACACATCTATCTATATAGCAGAAAACAGAGTGAAACCTAAAAATTGAAACTGTTACTGGAAACGAACGCTTGAACCTAGAAGAGTGAAAGTTGGGCAGCCAAGTGGGATTAGTGAACTGATCATTACCACCAAGTATCATCAAGATTTGGTGAAAAAATGTTTGCTGAGATTTCAGCAAACTAGTAGTTTTTTGGAAGCTTGGCAACCCCTTTAAAACGAAAGTGTTTTTCGCCAGTCTCTGCATGGGGTACTTCAGGAGGAAACAAACCATAGAGATAGAACTTAGAACTACTTCATTTGGTCAAGTTTCAAGGAGCTAGCACAAACCGTGTTTGATTTAGAGTTTCAAACACATCTATCTATATAGCAGAAAACAAAGTGAAACCTAAAAATTCAAAGTGTTACTGGAAACGAACGCTTGAACCTAGAAGAGTGAAAATTGGGCAGCCAAGTGGGCTTACTAAACTGATCATTACCACCAAGTATCATCAAGATTTGGTGAAAAAATGGTTGCTGAGATTTCAGCAAACTAGTAGTTTTTTGGAAGCTTGGCAACCCCTTTCAAACGAAAGTGTTCTTTGCCAGTCTCTGCATGGGGTACTTCAAGAGGAAACAAACCATAGAGATAGAACTTAGAACTACTTCATTTTGTCAGGTTTCACGGAGGTAGCACAAACCGTGTTTGATTTAGAGTTTCAAACACATCTATCTATATAGCAGAAAACAGAGTGAAACCGAAAAATTCAAACTGTTACTGGAAACGAACGCTTGAACCTAGAAGATTGAAAGTTGGGCAGCCAAGTGGGATTAGTGAACTGATCATTACCACCAAGTGTCATCAAGATTTGGTGAAAAAATGTTTGCTGAGATTTCAGCAAACTAGTAGTTTTTTGGAAGCTTGGCAACCCCTTTCAAACGAAAGTGTTCTTCGCCAGTCTCTGCATGGGGTACTTCAGGAGGAAACAAACCATAGAGATAGAACTTAGAACTACTTCATTTGGTCAAGTTTCAAGGAGCTAGCACAAACCGTGTTTGATTTAGAGTTTCAAAGACATCTATCTATATAGCAGAAAACAGAGTGAAACCTAAAAATTCAAAGTGTTACTGGAAACGAACGCTTGAACCTAGAAGAGTGAAAATTGGGCAGCCAAGTGGGCTTAGTGAACTGATCATTACCACCAAGTATCATCAAGATTTGGTGAAAAAATGTTTGCTGAGATTTCAGCAAACTAGTAGTTTTTTGGAAGCATGGCAACCCCTTTCAAACGAAAGTGTTTTTCGCCAGTTTCTGCATGGGGTAATTCAAGGGGAAACAAACCATATAGATAGAACTTAGAACTACTTCATTTTGTCAAGTTTCAAGGAGCTAGCACAAACCGTGTTTGATTTAGAGTTTCAAACACATCTATCTATATAGCAGAAAACAGAGTGAAACCTAAAAATTCAAAGTGTTACTGGAAACGAACGCTTGAACCTAGAAGAGTGAAAATTGGGCAGCCAAGTGGGCTTAGTGAACTGATCATTACCACCAAGTATCATCAAGATTTGGTGAAAAAATGGTTGCTGAGATTTCAGCAAACTAGCAGTTTTTTGGAAGCTTGGCAACCCCTTTCAAACGAAAGTGTTCTTTGTCAGTCTCTGCATGGGGTACTTCAAGAGGAAACAAACCATAGAGATAGAACTTAGAACTACTTCATTTTGTCAAGTTTCACGGAGCTAGCACAAACCGTGTTTGATTTAGAGTTTCAAACACATCTATCTATATACCAGAAAACAGAGTGAAACCTAAAAATTCAAACTGTTACTGGAAACGAACGCTTGAACCTAGAAGAGTGAAAATAGGGCAGCCAAGTGGGCTTAGTGAACTGATCATTACCACCAAGTATCATCAAGATTTGGTGAAAAAATGTTTGCTGAGATTTCAGCAAACGAGTATTTTTTTGGAAGCTTGGCAACCCCTTTCAAACGAAAGTGTTCTTCGCCAGTCTCTGCATGGGGTACTTCAAGAGGAAACAAACCATAGAGATAGAACTTAGAACTACTTCATTTTGTCAAGTTTCACGGAGCTAGCACAAACCGTGTTTGATTTAGAGTTTCAAACACATCTATCTATATAGCAGAAAACAGAGTGAAACCTAAAAATTCAAACTGTTACTGGAAACGAACGCTTGAACCTAGAAGATTGAAAGTTGGGCATACAAGTGGAAATAGTGAACTGATCATTACCACCAAGTATCATCAAGATTTGGTGAAAAAATGTTTGCTGAGATTTCAGCAAACTAGTAGTTTTTTGGAAGCTTGGCAACCCCTTTAAAACGAAAGTGTTTTTCGCCAGTCTCTGCATGGGGTACTTCAAGAGGAAACAAACCATAGAGATAGAACATAGAACTACTTCATTTGGTCAAGTTTCAAGGAGCTAGCGCAAACCGTGTTTGATTTAGAGTTTCAAACATATCTATCTATATAGCAGAAAACAGAGTGAAACCTAAAAATTCAAAGTGTTACTGGAAACGAACGCTTGAACCTAGAAGAGTGAAAATTGGGCAGCCAAGTGGGCTTAGTGAACTGATCATTACCACCAAGTATCATCAAGATTTGGTGAAAAAATTGTTGCTGAGATTTCAGCAAACTAGTAGTTTTTTGTAAGCTTGGCAACCCCTTTCAAACGAAAGTGTTCTTCGCCAGTCTCTGCATGGGGTACTTCAAGAGGAAACAAACCATAGAGATAGAACTTAGAACTACTTCATTTTGTCAAGTTTCACGGAGCTAGCACAAACCGTGTTTGATTTAGAGTTTCAAACACATCTATCTATATAGCAGAAAACAGAGTGAAACCTAAAAATTCAAACTGTTACTGGAAACGAACGCTTGAACCTAGAAGAGTGAAAGTTGGGCAGCCAAGTGGGATTAGTGAACTGATCATTACCACCAAGTATCATCAAGATTTGGTGAAAAAATGTTTGCTGAGATTTCAGCAAACTAGTAGTTTTTTGGAAGCTTGGCAACCCCTTTCAAACGAAAGTGTTCTTCGCCAGTCTCTGCATGGGGTACTTCAAGAGGAAACAAACCATAGAGATAGAACTTAGAACTACTTCATTTTGTCAAGTTTCACGGAGCTAGCACAAACCGTGTTTGATTTAGAGTTTCAAACACATCTATCTATATAGCAGAAAACAGAGTGAAACCTAAAAATTCAAACTGTTACTGGAAACGAACGCTTGAACCTAGAAGAGTGAAAGTTGGGCAGCCAAGTGGGATTAGTGAACTGATCATTACCACCAAGTATCATCAAGATTTGGTGAAAAAATGTTTGCTGAGATTTCAGCAAACTAGTAGTTTTTTGGAAGCTTGGCAACCCCTTTCAAACGAAAGTGTTCTTCGCCAGTCTCTGCATGGGGTACTTCAAGAGGAAACAAACCATAGAGATAGAACTTAGAACTACTTCATTTTGTCAAGTTTCACGGAGCTAGCACAAACCGTGTTTGATTTAGAGTTTCAAACACATCTATCTATATAGCAGAAAACAGAGTGAAACCTAAAAATTCAAACTGTTACTGGAAACGAACGCTTGAACCTAGAAGATTGAAAGTTGGGCATGCAAGTGGGAATAGTGAACTGATCATTACCACCAAGTATCATCAAGATTTGGTGAAAAAATTTTTGCTGAGATTTCAGCAAACTAGTAGTTTTTTGGAAGCTTGGCAACCCCTTTAAAACGAAAGTGTTTTTCGAAAGTCTCTGCATGGGGTACTTCCAGAGGAAACAAACCATAAAGATAGAACTTAGAACTACTTCATTTGGTCAAGTTTCAAGGAGCTAGCGCAAACCGTGTTTGATTTAGAGTTTCAAACATATCTATCTCTATAGCAGAAAACAGAGTGAAACATAAAAATTCTAAGTGTTACTGGAAACGAACGCTTGAACCTAGAAGAGTGAAAATTGGGCAGCCAAGTGGGCTTAGTGAACTGATCATTACCACCAAGTATCATCAAGATTTGGTGAAAAAATTGTTGCTGAGATTTCAGGAAACTAGTAGTTTTTTGTAAGCTTGGCAACCCCTTTCAAACGAAAGTGTTCTTCGCCAGTCTCTGCATGGGGTACTTCAAGAGGAAACAAACCATAGAGATAGAACTTAGAACTACTTCATTTTGTCAAGTTTCACGGAGCTAGCACAAACCGTGTTTGATTTAGAGTTTCAAACACATCTATCTATATAGCAGAAAACAGAGTGAAACCTAAAAATTCAAACTCTTACTGGAAACGAACGCTTGAACCTAGAAGAGTGAAAGTTGGGCAGCCAAGTGGGATTAGTGAACTGATCATTACCACCAAGTATGATCAAGATTTCGTGAAAAAATTTTTGCTGAGATTTCAGCAAACTAGTAGTTTTTAGGAAGCTTGGCAACCCCTTTCAAACGAAAGTGTTTTTCGCCAGTCTCTGCATGGGGTACTTCAGGAGGAAACAAACCATAGAGATAGAACTTAGAACTACTTCATTTGGTCAAGTTTCAAGGAGCTAGCACAAACCGTGTTTGATTTAGAGTTTCAAACACATCTATCTATATAGCAGAAAACAGAGTGAAACCTAAAAATTCAAAGTGTTACTGGAAACGAACGCTTGAACCTAGAAGAGTGAAAATTGGGCAGCCAAGTGTGCTTAGTGAACTGATCATTACCACCAAGTATCATCAAGATTTGGTGAAAAAATGGTTGCTGAGATTTCAGCAAACTAGTAGTTTTTGGAAGCTTGGCAACCCCTTTCAAACAAAAGTGTTCTTCGCCAGTCTCTGCATGGGGTACTTCAAGAGAAAACACACCATAGAGATAGAACTTAGAACTACTTCATTTTGTCAAGTTTCACGGAGCTAGCACAAACCGTGTTTCATTTAGAGTTTCAAACACATCTATCTATATAGCAGAAAACAGAGTGAAACCTAAAAATTCAAACTGTTACTGGAAACGAACGCTTGAACCTAGAAGATTGAAAGTTGGGCAGCCAAGTGGGATTAGTGAACTGATCATTACCACCAAGTATCATCAAGATTTGGTGAAAAAATGTTTGCTGAGATTTCAGCAAACTAGTAGTTTTTTGGAAGCTTGGCAACCCCTTTAAAACGAAAGTGTTTTTCGCCAGTCTCTGCATGGGGTACTTCAAGAGGAAACAAACCACAGAGATAGAACTTAGAACTACTTCATTTGGTCAAGTTTCACGGAGCTAGCACAAACCGTGTTTGATTTAGTTTCAAACACATCTATCTATATAGCAGAAAACAGAGTGAAACATAAAAATTCAAAGTGTTACTGGAAACGAACGCTTGAACCTAGAAGAGTGAAAATTGGGCAGCCAAGTGGGCTTAGTGAACTGATCATTACCACCAAGTATCATCAAGATTTGGTGAAAAAATGTTTGCTGAGATTTCAGCAAACGAGTAGTTTTTTGGAAGCTTGGCAACCCCTTTCAAACGAAAGTGTTCTTCGCCAGTCTCTGCATGGGGTACTTCAAGAGGAATCAAACCATAGACATAGAACTTAGAACTACTTCATTTGGTCAAGTTTCACGGAGCTAGCACAAACCGTGTTTTATTTAGAGTTTCAAACACATCTATCTATATAGCAGAAAACAGAGTGAAACCTAAAAATTCAAACTGTTACTGGAAACGAACGCTTGAACCTAGAAGATTGAAAGTTGGGCATACAAGTGGGAATAGTGAACTGATCATTACCACCAAGTATCATCAAGATTTGCTGAAAAAATGTTTGCTGAGATTTCAGCAAACTAGTAGTTTTTTGGAAGCTTGGCAACCCCTTTCAAACGAAAGTGTTTTTCGCCAGTCTCTGCATGGGATACGTCAGGAGGAAACAAACCATAGAGATAGAACTTAGAACTACTTCATTTGGTCAAGTATCAAGGAGCTAGCGCAAACCGTGTTTGATTTAGAGTTTCAAACATATCTATCTATATAGCAGAAAACAGAGTGAAACATAAAAATTCAAAGTGTTACTGGAAACGAACGCTTGAACCTAGAAGAGTGAAAATTGGGCAGTCAAGTGGGCTTAGTGAACTGATCATTACCACCAAGTATCATCAAGATTTGGTGAAAAAATTGTTGCTGAGATTTCAGCAAACTAGTAGTTTTTTGTAAGCTTGGCAACCCCTTTCAAACGAAAGTGTTCCTCGCCAGTCTCTGCATGGGGTACTTCAAGAGGAAACAAACCATAGAGATAGAACTTAGAACTACTTCATTTGGTCAAGGTTCAAGGAGCTAGCACAAACCGTGTTTGATTTATAGTTTCAAACACATCTATCTATATAGCAGAAAACAGAGTGAAACCTAAAAATTCAAAGTGTTACTGGAAACGAACGCTTGAACCTAGAAGAGTGAAAATTGGGCAGCCAACTGGGCTTAGTGAACTGATCATTACCACCAAGTATCATCAAGATTTGGTGAAAAAATGGTTGCTGAGATTTCTGCAAACTAGTAGTTTTTTGGAAGCTTGGCAACCCCTTTCAAACGAAAGTGTTCTTTGCCAGTCTCTGCATGGGGTACTTCAAGAGGAAACAAACCATAGAGATAGAACTTAGAACTACTTCATTTGGTCAAGTTTCAAGGAGCTAGCACAAACCGTGTTTGATTTAGAGTTTCAAACACATCTATCTATATAGCAGAAAACAGAGTGAAACCTAAAAATTCAAAGTGTTACTGGAAACGAATGCTTGAACCTAGAAGAGTGAAAATTGGGCAGCCAAGTGTGCTTAGTGAACTGATCATTACCACCAAGTATCATCAAGATTTGGTGAAAAAATGGTTGCTGAGATTTCAGCAAACTAGTAGTTTTTTGGAAGCTTGGCAACCCCTTTCAAACAAAAGTGTTCTTCGCCAGTCTCTGCATGGGGTACTTCAAGAGAAAACACACCATAGAGATAGAACTTAGAACTACTTCATTTTGTCAAGTTTCACGGAGCTAGCACAAACCGTGTTTCATTTAGAGTTTCAAACACATCTATCTATATAGCAGAAAACAGAGTGAAACCTAAAAATTCAAACTGTTACTGGAAACGAACGCTTGAACCTAGAAGATTGAAAGTTGGGCAGCCAAGTGGGATTAGTGAACTGATCATTACCACCAAGTATCATCAAGATTTGGTGAAAAAATGTTTGCTGAGATTTCAGCAAACTAGTAGTTTTTTGGAAGCTTGGCAACCCCTTTAAAACGAAAGTGTTTTTCGCCAGTCTCTGCATGGGGTACTTCAAGAG
>NW_027510655.1:0-31907 GCF_048772815.1 Callospermophilus lateralis
AAATGAAAACTGCTCTTGTAAACGAACGCTTCAAAGTAGAAGAGCAAAATTTGGTGAGACAAGTGGGATTTGTGTACTTGTAATTACCACCAAGTATCATCAAGATTGGGTGAAAAAATATTTCCTGGTATTTCGGAAACCCGTAATTTTTTGTTAGCTTGGGAAACCCTTTCAATGAAAGTGCTTTTTCACAGTCTCTGCTTAGGGCTACTTGAAGAGGAAACAAATCATAGAGATAAAACTGAGAACTCCTTTATTTTGTCAAGTTTCAAAGAGCTACTACAAAACCATGTTGGATTTAGAGTTCCAAATTCATCTATCTATATAGGAGAGAACAGAGGGACACCTAAAAATATAAACTGCAACTGTAAACGAACACTTCAACTTAGAAGAACCAAACTTGGTGAGTCAAGTAGGATTTGTGTACTGATCATTACCACCATGTATCATCAAGATTGGGTGAAAAAATATTTGCTGGTGTTTCGGAAACTCGTTATTTCCTAGAAGCTTGGCAACCCCTCGCATTGAAAGTGCTCTTCAACACTTTGTGCATATGGCTACTTGAAGAGGAAACAAACCTTAGTGATAAAACTGAGAACTCCTTTATTTTCTCAAGTTACAAACAGGTACTACAAACTATGTTGGATTTAGACTTCCAAATTCATCTATCTATATAAGAGAGAACAGAGTGAAACCTAAAAATAAAAACTGCTACTGTAGACGAACTCTGCAAACTAGAAGAACAAAATTTGTTGAGCCAAGTGGGATTTGTGTACTTGTCATTACCACCACGTATCATCAAGATTGGGTGAAAAAATTTTGTTGGTATTTCGGAAACTCGTAATTTCCTTGAAGCTTGGCAACCCCTTTCAATGAAAGTGCTTTTCACAGTGTCTGCTTAGGGCTACTTGAAAAGGAAACAAACCATAGAGACAAATCTGAGAACTACTTTTTTTTGTGAAGTTTCATTGAGGTTCTACAAACCATGTTGGATTTAGAGTTCCAAATTCATCTATCTATATAGGAGAGAACAAAGTGAAACCTAAAAATAAAAACTACTACTGTAAAGGAACGCTTCAACCTTGAAGAACAAAATTTGGTGAGCCAAGTGAGATTTGTGTACTTGTCATACCACCACGTATCAGCAAGATTGGGTGAAAAAGTATTTGCTGGTATTTCGGAAACTCGTAATTTTTTGGAAGCTTGGCAACTCCTTTCAGTGAAACGGCTTTTCCACAGTCTCTGCTTAGGGCTATTTGAAGAGTAAACAAATCATAGACACAAAAATGAGAACTCCTTTATTTTGTCAAGTTCCAGAGAGCTACTACAAACCATGTTGGATTTAGAGTTCCAAATTCATCTATCTATATTGGAGAGAACAGAGGGAAACCTAAAAATATAAACTGCTACTGTGAACGAACGCTTCAACCTAGAAGAACAAAATGTGATGAGTCAAGTGGGATTTGTGTACCGATGATTACCACCCAGTATCATCAAGATTGGGTGAAAAAATATTTGCTGGTATTTTGGAAACTCGTTATTTCTTGGAAGCTTGGCAAACCCTTTCAATGAAAGTGCTTTTCCACAGTCTCTGCTTTGGTCTACTTGAAGAGGAAACAAATCATAGAGACAAAACTGAGAATTCCTTTGTTTTGTCAAGTTTCAAATAGCGACTACAAACCATGTTGGATTTAGAGTTCCTAATTCATCTATCTATATATGAGAGAACAGAGGGAAACCTAAAATATAAACTGCTACTGTAAACGAACGCTTCAACTTAGAAGAACAAAATTTGGTGAGTCAAGTTGGCTTTGAGTACCGATCATTACCACAAAGTATCATCAAGATTGGGTGAAAAAATATTTGCTGATATTTCGGAAACTCGTTATTTCTTAGAAGCTTGGCAACCCCTCTCAATGAAAGTGATTTTCCACAGTCTGTGCCTAGGGCTACTTGAAGAGGAAACAAATCATAGACACAAAACTGAGAACTCCTTTATTTTGTCAAATTTCAAAGAGCTACTACAAACCATGTTGGATTTAGAGATCCAAATTCAGCTATCTATATAGGAGAGAAAAGAGGGAAACTAAAATATAAACTGCTACTGTAAACGAACGCTTCAAACTAGAAGAACAAAATTTGGTGAGTCATTTGGGATTTCTGTACCGATCATTACCACCCAGTATCATCAAGATCGGGTAAAAAAATATTTGCTGGTATTTCGGAAACTTGTTATTTCTTCGAAGATTTGCAACCACTTTCAATGGAAGTGCTTTTCCACAGTCTCTGCTTAGGGCTACCTGAAGAGGAAACAAACCATAGAGACAAAACTGAGAACTTCTTTAATTTGTCAAGTTTCAAAGAGCTACTACAAACCATGTTGGATTTAGAGTTCCAAATTTATGTATCTATATAGGAGAGAACAAAGGGAAACCTAAAAATAAAAACTGGTACTGTAAACGAACGCTTCAACCTAGAAAAACAAAATTTCATGAGCCAAGTGGGATTTGTGTACTTGTCATTACCACTTCGTATCATCAAGATTGGGTGAAAAAATATTTGCTGGTATTTCGCAAACCCATAATTTCTTGGGAGCTTTTCAAATCCTTTCTATGAAAGTGCTTTCCACCATCTCTGCTTAGGGCTACTTGAAGAGGAAACAAATCATAGAGACAAAAGTGAGAAGTCCTCTATTTTGTCAAGTTTCAAAGAGCTACTACAAACCATGTTGGATTTAGAGTTCCAAATTCATCTATCTATATAGGAGAGAACAGAGTGAAACCTAAAAATAAAAACTGCTACTGTAAACGAACGCTTCAACCTAGAGGAACAAAATATATTGAGCCAAGTGGGATTTGTGTGCTTGTCATTACCACCACGTATCATCAAGATTGGGTGAACATGTATTTGCTGGTATTTCAGAAACTCGCAATGTCTTGGAAGCTTTTCAACTCCTTTCAATGAAAGTGTTTTTCCACAGTCTCTGCTTAGGGCTACTTGAAGAGGAAACAAATCATAGAGACAAAACTGAGAGCTACTTTATTTTGTCAAGATTCTAAGAGCTACCACAAACCATGTTGGATTTAGAGTTCCAAATTCTTCCATCTATATTAGAGAGAACAGAGTTAAACCTGAATAGAAAAACCGCTACTGTAGAGGAACGCTTAAACCTAGAAGAAGAAAATTTGGTGAGTCAAGTGGGATTTGTGTACTGATCATTACCACCAAGTATCATCAAGATTGGGGGAAAAAATATTTGCTGGTATTTCGGAAACTCGTTATTTCTTTGAAGCTTGGCAACCCCTTTCAATGAAAGTGCTTTTCCACCGTCTGTGCCTAGTGCTACTTGAAGAGGAAACAAACCATAGAGACAAAACTGAGAAACACTTTATTTTGTCAAGATTCAAAGAGCTACTACAAACCATGTTGGATTTAGAGTTCCATATACATCTGTCCATATAAGAGAGAACAGTGTGAAACCTAAATATAAAAATTGCTACTGTAGACGAACGCTTAAACATAGAAGAACAACATTTGGTGAGCCAATTGGGATATGTGGCCTAATCATTACCACCAAGTATCATCAAGATTGGGTGAAAAAATATTTGCTGGTTTTTCGGAAACTCGTTATTTCTTAGAAGCTTGGCAACACCTCTCAATGAAAGTCCTTTTCCACAGTGTTTGCCTAGGGGTACTTGAAGAGGAAACAAACCATAGAGAAAATACTGAGAACTCCTTTATTTAGTCAAGTTTCAAAGAGCTACTACAAACCATGTTGGATTTAGAGTTCCAAATTCATCTATCTATATAGGAGAGAACAGAGTGAAACTTAAATATAAAAACTGCTACTGTAAACGAACGCTTCAACCTAGAAGAACAAATTTTGTGAGCCAAGTGGGAATTGTGTACTTTTCATTACCACCAAGTATCATCAAGATTGGGTGAAAAAATATTTGCTGGTATTTTGGAAACTCGTTATTTCTTAGAAGCTTGGCAACCCCTCTCAATGAAAGTGCTTTTCCACAGTCTGTGCCTAGGGCTACGTGAAGAGGAAACATACCATATAGACAAAACTGAGAACTCCTTCATTTTGTCAAGTTTCAAAGAGCTACTACAAACCATGTTGGATTTAGAGTTCCAAATTCATCTATCTATATAGGAGAGAACAAAGGGAAACCTAAATATAAAAACTGCTATTGTAGAAGAAAGCTTCAAGCTAAAAGAACAAAATTTGATGAGCCAAGTGTGATTTATGTACCAATCATTACCACCACGTATCATCAAGATTGGGTGAGAAAATATTTGCTGGTATTTCGGAAACTCGTTATTTCTTAGAAGCTTGGCAACCCATCTCAATGAAAGTGCTTTTCCACAGTCTGGGCCTAGGGCTACTTGAAGAGGAAACAAACCATAGAGAGAAAACTGGGAACTCCTTTATTTTATAAAATTTTCAAAGAGCTACTACAAACCATGTTGGATTTAGAGTCCAAATTCATCTATCTATATAGAAGTGGACAGAGTGAAAAGTAAAAAAAAAAACTGCTACTGTAAACGAACGCTTCAACCTAGAACAACAAAATTTGGTGAGCCAAGTGGGATTTGTTTACTTGTCAATACCATCACGTATCATCTAGATTGGGTGAAAAAGTATTTGCTGGTATTTCGGAAACTCGTAATTTCTTGGAAGCTTCACAACTCCTTTCAATGAAAGTGCTTTTCCACAGTCTATTCTTAAGGCTACTTGAAGAGGAAACAAATTATAGAGACAAATATGAGAACTCCTTTTTTTGTAAAGTTTCAAAGAGCTAGTACAAACCATGTTGGATTTAGAGTTCCAAATTCAGCTATCTATATAGGAGAGAACAGAGGAAAATCTAAATATAAAAACTGCTACTGTAGACGAACCCTTCAACCTAGAAGAACACAATTTGGTGAGCCAAGTGGGATTTGTGTACTGATCATTACCACCACGTATCATCAAGATTGGGTAAAATATATTTGCTTGTATTTAGGAGAATCTTTATTTCTTAGAAGCTTGGCAACCCCTCTCAATGACCGTGATTTTCCACAGTCTGTGCCTAGGGCTACTTGAAGAGGAAACAAACCATAGAGACAAAACTGAGAACTCCTTTATTTTGTCAAGTTTCAACGAGCTACTAGAAACCATGTTGGATTTAGAGTTCCAAATTCATCTATCTATATAGGAGAGAACAGAGGGAAACCTAAATATAAAAACTGCTACTGTAGACGAACGCTTCAACCTAGAAGAACAAAATTTGGTGAGCCAAGTGCGATTTGTTTACTGATCATTACCACCAAGTATCATCACGATTGGGTGAAAAAATATTTGCTGGTATTTTGGAAACTCGTTATTTCTTAGAAGCTTGGCAACCCCTCTCAATGAAAGTGCTTTTCCACAGTCTGTGCCTAGGGCTACTTGAAGAGGAAACAAACCATAGAGACAAAACTGAGAACTCCTTCATTTTGTCAAGTTTCAAAGAGCTACTACAAACCATGTTGGATTTAGAGTTCCAAATTCATCTATCTATATAGGAGAGAACAAAGGGAAACCTAAATATAAAAACTGCTATTTTAGAAGAAAGCTTCAAGCTAAAAGAACAAAATTTGGTGAGCCAAGTGTGATTCATGTACCAATCATTAACACCACGTATCATCAAGATTGGGTGAGAAAATATTTGCTGTTATTTAGGAAACTCGTTATTTCTTAGAAGCTTGGCAACCCATCTCAATGAAAGTGCTTTTCCACAGTCTGGGCCTAGGGCTACTTGAAGAGGAAACAAACCATAGAGAGAAAACTGGAACTCCTTTATTTTACCAATTTTCAAAGAGCTACTACAAACCATGTTGGATTTAGAGTCCAAATTCATCTATCTATATACAAGTGGACAGAGTGAAAAGTAAAAATAAAAACTGCTACTGTAAACGAATGCTTCAACCTAGAACAAAATTTGGTGAACCAAGTGGGATTTGTGTAGTTGTCATTACCACCACGTATCATCAAGATTGAGTGAAAAAATATTTGCTGGTATTTCCGTAACTCGTAATTTCTTGGAAGCTTGGCAACCCCTTTCAATGAAAGTGCTATTCCACAGTCTCTGCCTAGGGATATTTGAAGAGGAAACAAACCATAGACACAAAATTGCGAACTACATTTTTTTGTCAAGTTTCAAAGTGCTACTACAAACCATGTTGGATTTAGAGTTCCAAATTCATCTATCTATATAGGAGAGAACAGAGGGAAACCTAAATATAAAAACTGCTACTGTAGACGAACGCTTCAACCTAGAAGAACAAAATTTGGTGAGCCAAATGGGATTTGTGTACTGATCATTACCACCAAGTATCATGAAGATGGGGTGAAAAAATATTTCCTGGTATTTCGGCAACTCGTTATTTCTTGGAAGCTTGGCAACCCTTTTTAATGAAAGTTCTTCTCCACAGTCTGTGCCTAGGACTACTTGAAGAGGAAACAAACCATAGAGACAAAACTGAGAAATCCTTTACTTTGTCAAGTTTCAAAGAGCTACTACAAACCATGTTGGATTTAGAGTTCCAAATTCATCTATCTATATAGGAGAGAACAGAGAAAAACCTAAATATAAAAACTGCTACTGTAGACGAACCCTTCAACCTAGAAGAACACAATTTGGTGAGCCAAGTGGGATTTGTGTACTGATCATTACCACCACGAATCATCAAGATAGGGTAAAAAATATTTGCTTGTATTTAGGAAAATCTTTATTTCTTAGAAGCTTGGCAACCCCTCTCAATGACCGTGATTTTCCACAGTCTGTGCCTAGGGCTACTTGAAGAGGAAACAAACCATAGAGAAAAAATGAGAACTCCTTTATTTTGTCAGGTTTCAAAGAGCTACTACAAACCATGTTGGATTTAGAGTTCCAAATTCATCTATCTATCTATGAGAGAACAGAGGGAAACCTAAATATACAAACTGCTGCTGTAGACGAACGCTTCAACTTAGAAGAACAAAATTTGGTGAGCCAGGTTGGATTTTTGTACTGATCATTACCACCAAGTATCATCAAGTTTGGATGAAAAAATATTTGGTGGTATTTCGGAAACTCGTTATTTCTTAGAAGCTTTGCAACCCTTCTCAATGAAAGTACTCTTCCACAGTCTGTGCCCAGGGCTACTTGAAGATGAAACTAGCATAGAGATAAAACTGATAACTCCTTTCTTTTGTCAAGTTTCCAAGGGCTACTACAAACCATGTTGGATTTACAGTTCCAAATTCATCTATCTATATATAGAACAGAGGGAACCCTAATTATAAAAACTGCTACTGTAGACGAATGCTTCAACATAGAAGAACAAAATTTGGTGAGAAGGTGGGATTTGTGCACTGATCATTACCACCACGTATCGTCAAGATTGGCTGAAAAAGTATTTGCTGGTATTTCGGTGACTCGTTATTTCTTAGAAGCTTGGCAACCCCTCTCAATCAAATTGTTTTTCCACAGTCTGTGCCTAGGGCTACTTGAAAAGGAAACAAACCATAGAGACAAAATTGAGAACTCCTTTATTTTGTCTAGTTTCAAAGAGCTACTATAAACCATGTTGAATTTACAGTTAAAAATTCATCTATCTATATAGGAGAGAACAGAGGGAAACCTAAAAATATAAACTGCTAGTGTAATCGAACATTTCAAACTAGAAGAAAAAAATTTGGTGAGCCAAGTGGGATTTGTGTACTTGTCTTTTCCACCACGTATCATCAAGATTGGGTGAAAAAATTTTTGCTGGTATTTCGGCAACTCGTTATTTCTTGGAATCTTGGCAACCCTTTTCAATGAAAGTTCTTCTCCACAGTCTGTGCCTAGGGCTACTTGAAGAGGAAACAAACCATAGAGACAAAACTGAGAAATCCTTTATTTTGTCAAGTTTCAAAGAGCTACTACAAACCATGTTGGATTTAGAGTTCCAAATTCATCTATCTATATAGGAGAGAACAGAGGAAAACCTAAATATAAAAACTGCTACTGTAGACGAACCCTTCAACCTAGAAGAACACAATTTGGTGAGCCAAGTGGGATTTGTGTACTGATCATTACCACCAAGTATCATCAAGATTGGGTGAAAAAAATATTTGCTGGTATTTTGGAAACTCGTTATTTCTTAGAAGCTTTGCAACCCTTCTCAATGAAAGTACTCTTCCACAGTCTGTGCCTAGGGCTACTTGAAGATGAAACTAGCATAGAGATAAGACAGATAACTCCTTTCTTTTGTCAAGTTTCCAAGAGCTACTACAAACCATGTTGGATTTACAGTTCCAAATTCATCTATCCATATAGGAGAGAACAGAGGGAAACCTAAATATAAAGACTGCTACTGTAGACGAACGCTTCAACATAGAAGAACAAAATTTGGTGAGAAGGTGGGATTTGTGCACTGATCATTACCACCACGTATCGTCAAGATTGGCTGAAAAAGTATTTGCTGGTATTTCGGTGACTCGTTATTTCTTAGAAGCTTGGCAACCCCTCTCAATCAAATTGCTTTTCCACAGTCTGTGCCTAGGGCTACTTGAAAAGGAAACAAACCATAGAGACAAAACTGGGAACTCCTTTATGTTGTCAAGTTTCAAAGAGCTACTACAAACCATGTTGAATTTTCAGTTCCAAATTCATCTGTCTATATAGGAGAGAACAGAGGGAAACCTAAAAATATAAACTGCTAGTGTAAACGAACACTTCAACCTAGAAGAACAAAATTTGGTGAGCCAAGTGGGATTTGTGTACTTGTCTTTACCACCACGTATCATCAAGATTGGGTGAAAAAATTTTTGCTGGTATTTCGGAAACTCGTTATTTCTTGGAAGCTTGGCAACCCCTTTCAATGAAAGTGCTTTTCCACAGTCTCTGCTTAGGGCTACTTGAAGAGGAAACAGATGGTAGAGACAAAACTGAGAACTTCTTTTTTTGTCAAGTTTCCAAGAGCTAGTACAAACCATGTTGGATTTAGAGTTCCAAATTCATCTATCTATATAAAAGAGAACAGAGGGAAACCTATAAATATAAACTGCTAGTGTAAACGAACACTTCAAACTAGAAGAACAAAATTTGGTGAGCCAATTGGGATTTGTGTACTTGTCTTTTCCACCACGTATCATCGAGATTGGGTGAAAAAAATTTTCCTGCTATTTCGGCAACTCGTTATTTCTTGCAAGCTTGGCAAACTTTTTCAAAGAAAGTTCTTCTCCACAGTCTGTGCCTAGGGAGACTAGAAGAGGAAACAATCCATAGACACAAAACTGAGAAATCCTTTGTTTTGTCAAGTTTCAAAAAGCTACTAGAAACCATGTTGGATTTACAGTTCCAAATTCATCTATCTATATAGGAGAGAACAGAGGAAAACCTAAATATAAAACTGCTACTGTAGACGAACGCTTCAACATAGAAAAACAAAATTGGTGAGCCAGGTGGTATTTGTGTACTGATCATTACCACCAAGTATCATCAAGATTGGTTGAAAAAATGTTTGCTGGTAATTCGGAAACTCGTTATTTCTTAGAAGATTGACAACCCCTCTCAATAAAGGTGCTTTTCCAAAGTGTGTGCCTAGGGCTACTTGAAGAGGAAACACACCATAGAGGCAAAACTGAGAACTATTTATTTGTCAAGTTTCAAAGAGCTACTACAAACCATGTTGGATTTAGAGTTCCAAATTCATCTATCTATATATGAGAGAAGAGAGGGAAACCTAAATATAAAATTGCTACTGTAGACGAACGCGTAAACCTAGAAGAACAAAATTTCGTGAGCCAGGTGGGATTTGTGTACTGATCATTACCACCAAGAATCATCAAGTTTGGGTGAAAAAATATTTGCTGTTATTTCGGAAACTCGTTATTTCTTGGAAGCTTTGCAACCCTTCTCAATGAAAGTGCTTTTCCACAGTCTGTGCCTAGGGCTACTTGAAGAGGAAACAAACCAAGAGACAAAACTGAGAACTCCTTTATTTTATCAAGTTTCAAAGAGCTACTACAAAGATGTTGGATTTAGAGTTCCAAATTCATCTATCTATATAGGAGAGAACAGAATGAATCCTAAAAATAAAAACTGCTACTGTAAACGAGCACTTCAACCTAGAAGAACAAAATTTGGTGAGCCAAGTGGGATTTGTGTAGTGATCATTACCACCAAATATCATCAAGATTGGGTGAAAAAATATTTGCTGGTATTTTGGAAACTCGTTATTTCTTAGAAGTTTGGCAACCCCTTTCAATGAAAGTGCTTTTCCACAGTCTGTACCTAGGGCTACTTGAAAAGGAAACAAATCATAGAATCAAAACTGAGAACTACTTTATTTTGTCAAGTTTGAAAGAGCTACTACAAACCATGTTGGATTTAGAGTTCCAATTTCATCTATCTGTATAAGAGAGAACATAGGGAAACCTAAAAATATAAACTGCTACTGTAAACGAACGCTTCAACCTAGAAGAACAAAATTTGGTGACCAAGTGGGATTTGTGTACTTGTCATTACCACCACGTATCATCAAGATTGGGTGAAAAAATATTTGGTCGTTTTTCGGAAACTCGTAATTTCTTGGAAATTTGGCAACCCCTTTCAATGAAAGTGCTTTTCCACAGTCTCTGCTTAGGGCTACTAGAAGAGGAAACAAACCATAGAGACAAACTGAGAACTACTTTTTTTGTCAAGTTTCAAAGAGCTACTACAAACCATGTTGGATTTAGATTTCCAAATTCATTTTTCTATATAGGAGAGAAGAGAGGGAAACCTAAATATAAAAACTGCTACTGTAGACGAACGCTTCAACCTAGAAGAACACATTTTGCTGAGCGAAGGGTTATTTGTGTACTGATCATTATCACCACGTATCATCAAGATTGGGTGAAAAAATATTTGCTGGTATTTCGGAAACTCGCTAATTCTTAGAAGCTTGGCAACCCCTCTCAATGAAAGTGCTTTTCCACACTCTCTGCTTAGGGACACTTGAAGAGGAAACAAACCATAGAGACAAAAATGAGAACCATTTTATTTTGTCAAGTTTCAAAGAGCTACTAAAAATCATGTTGGATTAAGAGTTCCAAATTCATTCATCTATATAGGAGAGAACATAGGGAAACCTAAAAAAAAAAAAAAATAAAACCGCTACTGTAAACGAATGCTTCAACCTAGAAGAACAAAATTTGGTGAGCTTATGGGAATTTGTGTACTTGTCATTACCACCACGTATCATCCAGATTGGGTGAAAAAATATTTGCTGATATTTCGGAAACTCGTTATTTCTTAGATGCTTGGCAACCAATCTCAATGAAATGCTTTTCCACAGTCTGTGCCTAGGGCTAATTGAAGAGGAAACAAAAAATAGAGAAAAAACTGAGAACTCCTTTATTTTGTCAAGTTTCAAATAGCTACTGCAAACCATGTTGGATTTAGAGTTCCAAATTCATCTATCTATATAGGAGAGAACAGAGGGAAACCTAAAAATAAAAACTGCTACTGTAAACGAACGCTTCAACCTAGAAGAACAAAACTTGGTGAGTCAAGTGGGATTTGTGTACCGATCATTACCACCACGTATCATCAAGATTGGGTGAAAAAATATTTGCTGGTGTTTCGGAATCTCGTTATTTCTTGGAAGCTTCGCAACTCCTCTCAATGAAAGTGCTTTTTCACAGTCTGTGCCTAGGGCTACTTGAAGAGGAAGCAAACCATAGCGAAAAAAGTGAGAACTCCTTTATTTTTTCAAGTTTCAAAGAGCTACTACAAACCATGTTGGATTTAGAGTTCCAAATTCATCTATCTATATAGGAGAGAACAGAGGGAAACCTAAATATAAAAACTGCTACTGTAGCCAAACGCTTAAACCTAGAAGAACAAAATTTGGTGAGAAAAGTGGGATTTGTGTTCTTGTCATTACCACCACGTATCATCCAGATTGGGTAAAAAATATTTGCTGTTATTTCGGAAAATCCTAATTTCTTGGAAGCTTGGCAACCCCTTTCAATGAAAGTGCTTTTCCACAGTCTTTGCTAAGGGCTACTTGAAGAGGATACAAACCATAGAGACAAAACTGAGAACTACTTTTTTTGTCAAGTTTCAAAGAGGTACTACAAACCATGTTGGATTTAGATTTCCAAATTCATTTAACTATATAGGAGAGAAGAGAGGGAAAACTAAATATAAAAACTGCTACTGTAGACGAATGCTTCAAACCAGAAGAGCAAAATTTGGTGAGCCAAGTGGGATTTGTGTACTGATCATTAACACCAAGTATCATCATGATTGGGTGAAAAAATATTGGCTAGTATTTCGGAAACTCGTTATTTCTTAGAAGCTTTGCAACCCCTCTCAATGAAAGTGCTTTTCCACAGTGTGTGCCTAGTTTTACTTGAAGAGGAAACAAACCATAGAGACAAAACTGAGAACACCTTTATTTTATCAAGTTTCAAAGAGCTACTAGAAACCATGTTGAATTTAGAGTTTCAAATTCATCTATCTATATAGGAGAGAACACAGGGAATCCTAAAAATATAAACTGCTACTGTAAACGAATGCTTCAACCTAGAAGAACAAAATTTGGTGGGCCAGGGGGGATTTGTGTCCTTGTCATTACGACCACGTATCATTCAGATTGGGTGAAAAAATATTTGCTGGTATTTCGGAAACTCGTAATTTCCTGGAAGCTTGGCAATCCCTTTCAATGAAAGTGCTTTTCCACAGTCTCTGCTTAGGGCTACTTGAAGAGGAAACAAATTATAGAGACAAACCTGAGAACTCCTTTATTATGTCATGTTTCAAAGAGATACTACAAACCTTGTTGGATTTAGAGTTCCAAATTCATCTATCTACATAGGAGAGAACAGAGTGAAACCTAAAAATAAAAACTGCTAATTGAAACGAACGCTTCAACCAAGAAGAACAAAATTTGGTAAGCCAAGTGGGATTTGTGCACTTTTCATTACCACCAAGTATCATCAAGATCGGGTGAAAAAATATTTGCTGGTGTTTCGGAAACTCGTAATTTCTTGGAAGCTTGGCAACTCCTTTCAATGAAAGTGCTTTTTCACAAGCTCTTCTTAGAGCTACTTGAAGAGGAAACAAATCATACAGACAAATCTGAGAACTCCATTATTTCTTCAAGTTTCAAAGAGCTACTAGAAACCATGTTGGATTTAGAGTTCCAAATTAATCTATCTATATAGGAGAGAACAGAGGGAAACCTAAATATAAAAACAGCTACTGTAGACGAACGCTTCAACCTAGAAGAACAAAATTTGGTGGGCCAAGTGTGATTTGTGTACTGATCACTACCAATAAGTATCACCAAGATTCTGTGAAAAAATATTTGCTGAGTTTTTGGAAACTCGTTATTTCTTAGAAGCTTGGCAACCCCTCTCAATGAAAATGCTTTTCCACAATCTTTGCCTAGGGCTACATGAAGAGAAAAAACCCATAGAGACAAAACTGAGAACTCCTTTACTTGGTCAAGTTTCAAAGAGCTACTATAAACCATGTTGGATTTAGAGTTCCAAATTCATCTATCTATATAAGAGAGGGCAGTGTGAAACCTAAATTTAAAAACTGCTAGTGTAGACGAAGGCTTAAACATAGAAGGACAAAATTTGTTTAGCCAAGCGGGATTTTTGTACTTGTCATTACCACCACGTATCATCAAGATTGGGTGAAAAAGTATTTGCTGGTATTTCATAAACTCGTAATTTCTTGGAAGCTTGGCAACTAATTTCAGTGAAAGTTCTTTTCCACAGTCTGTGCGTAGGGCGACTTGAAGAGGAAACAAATTATAGAGACAAAACTGAGAACTACTTTTTTTGTCAAGTTTCAAAAAGCTAGTACAAACTATGTTGGATTTAGAGTTCCAAATTCCGCTATCTATATAGAAGAGAACAAAGGGAAACCTAAAAATATAGACTGGTACTGTAAACGAACCCTTCAAACTAGAAGAACAAAATTTGGTGAGTCAAGTGGGATTTCTGTACAGATCATTACCACCAAGTATCCTCAAGATTGGGTGAAAAAATATTTGCTGGTATTTCGGAAACTCATTATTTCTTCCAAACTTGGCAACCCCTTTCAAAGAAAATGTTTTTCCACAGTCTCTGCTTAGGGCTACTTGAAAAGGAAACAAATCATAGAGACAAAACTGAGAACTGCTTTTTTTTGTCAAGTTTCAAAGAGCTACTACAAACCATGTTGCTTAGAGTTCCAAATTCATCTATCTATATAGGAGAGAACAGAGGGAAACCTAAAAATATAAACTGCTACTGTGAAAGAACGCTTCAACCTAGAAGAACAAAATTTGGTGAGTCAAGTGGGAATTGTGTACCGATCATTACCACCACGTATCATCAAGATTGGGTGAAAAAATATTTGCTGGTGTTTCGGAAACTCGTTATTTCTTGGAATCTTGGCAACTCCTCTCAATTAAAGTGCTTTTCCACAGTCTGTGCCTAGGGCTACTTGAAGAGGAAGCAAACCATAGCGACAAAAGTGAGAACTCCTTTATTTTGTCAAGTTTCAAAGAGCTACTACAAACCATGTTGGATTTAGAGTTCCAAATTCATCTATCTATATAGGAGAGAACAGAAGGAAACCTAAAAATAAAAGCTGCTACTGTAAACGAAAGCTTCAACCTAGAGGAACAAAAATTGGTGAGCCAAGTGGGATTTGTGTACCGATCATTACCACCATGTATCATCAAGATTGGGTGAAAAAATCTTTGCTGGTATTTCGGAAACTCGTAATTTTTTGGAAGCTTGGCAACCCCTTTCAATGAAAGTGCTTTTCCACATTTTCTGCTTAGGGCTACTTGAAGAGCAAATAAATCATAGAGACAAAAGTGAGAACTCCTTTATTTTGTCAAGTTTCAAAGAGCTACTACAAACCATGTTGGATTTAGGGTTCCAAATTCATCTATCTATATAGGAGAGAACAGAGGGAAACCTAAAAATATAAACAGCTACTGTAAAAGAACGCTTCAACCTAGAAGAACAAAATTTGGTGAGTCAAGTGGGATTTGTGTACCGATCATTACCACCAAGTATCATCAAGATTGGGTGAAAAAATATTTGCGGGTATTTCGGGAACTCGTTATTTTTTGGAAGCTTGGCAACCCCTTTCAATGAAGGTGCTTTTCCACAGTCTCTGCTTAGGGCTACTTGAAGAGGAAACAAACCATAGAGACAAAACTGAGAAATCCTTTATTTTGTCAAGTTTCAAAGAGCGACTATAAACCATGTTGGATTTAGAGTTCCAAATTCATCTATCTATATAGGAGAGAACAGAGGGAAACCTAAATAAAAAAACGACTACTGTAGACGAACGCTTCAACCTAGAAGAACAAAATTTGGTGAGCCAAGTGGGATTTGTGTACTGATCATTACCACCAAGTATCATCAAGACTGGGTGAAAAAATATTTGCTCGTATTTCGGAAACTCGTTATTTCTTAGAAGCTTGGCAACCCCACTCAATGAAAGTGCTTTTCCACAGTCTGTGCCTAGGCCTACTTGAAGAGTAAACAACCATAGACACAAAACTGAGAAGTCCTTTATTTTGTCAAATTTCAAAGAGCTACTACAAACCATGTTGAATTTAGAGTACCAAATTCATCTATCTATATAGGAGAGAACAGAGGGAAACCTAAATATAAAAACGACTACTGAAGACGAACGCTTCAACGTAGAAAAACAAAATTTGGTGAGCCAAGTGGGATTTTTGTACTGATCATTACCACCAAGTATCATCAATATTGGGTGAAATAATATTTGCTTGTATTTCGGAAACTCGTTGTTTCTTAGAAGCTCTTCAACCCCTCTCAATGAAAGTGCTCTTCCAATGTCTGTGCCTAGGGCTACTTGAAGAGGAAACAAACCATAGAGACAAAACTGTGAACTCCTTAATTTTGTCAAGTTTCAAAGAGCTACTACAAACCATGTTGGATTTAGAGTTCCAAATTCATCTATCTACATAGGAGAGAAGAGAGTGAAACCAAAAATAAAAACTGCAACTGTAAATGAACGCTTCCACCTAGAAAAACAAAATTTGGTGAGCAAAGTGGGATTTGTGTACTTGTCATTACGACCACGTATCATCAAGATTGGGTGAAAAAATATTGCTCGTATTTCGGAAACTCGTTATTTCTTGGAAGCTTGGCAACCCCTTTCAATGAAAGTGCTTTTCCACAGTCTCTGCTTAGGGCTACTTGAAGAGGAAACAATCCATAGAGACAAAACTGAGAACTCCTTCATTTTGTAAGTTTCAAAGAGCGACTATAAACCAAGTTGGACTTAGAGTTCCAAATTCATCTATCTATATAGGAGAGAACAGGGGGAAACCTTAATATAAAAACGATTACTGTAGACGAACGCTTCAACCTAGAAGAACAAAATTTGGTGAGCCAAGCGCGATTTGTATACTGATCATTACCACCAAGTATCATCAAGATTGGGTGAAAAAATATTTGCTGGTATTTCGGAAACTCGTTATTTCTTAGAAGCTTGGCAACCCCTCTCAATGAAAGTGCTTTTCCATAGTCTGTGCCTAGTGCTACTTGAAGAGGAAACAACCATAGAGAAAAAACTGAAAACTCCTTTATTTTGTCAAGTCTCAAAGGGCTACTACAAACCATGTTATATTTAGAGTTCCAAATTCATCTATCTATATAGGAGAGAACAGAGGGAAACCTAAAAATATAAACTGCTACAGTAAACGAATTCTTCAACCTAGAAGAACAAAATTTGGTGGGCCAAGTGGGACTTGTGTACTGATCATTACCACCAAGTATCATCAAAATTGGGTGAAAAAACATTTGCTGGTATTTCGGAAACTCGTTATTTCTTAGAAGCTTGGCAACCCCTGTCAATTAAAGTGCTTTTCCACAGTCTGTGCCTAGGGCTACTTGAAGAGGAAACAACCATAGAGACAAAACTGAGAACTCCTTTTTTTGTCAATTTTCAAAGGGCTACTACAAACCATGTTGGATTTAGAGTTCCAAATTCATCTATCTATATATGAGACAACAGAGGGAAACCTAAAAATATAAACTGCTTGTGTAAACGAATGCTTCAACCTAGAAGAATAAAATTTGGTGGGCCAAGTGGGATTTGTGTCCTTGTCATTACGACCACGTATCATCCAGATTGGGTGAAAAAATATTTGCTGGTATTTCGGAAACTCGTAATTTCTTGGAAGCTTGGCAACCCCTTTCAATGAAAGTGCTTTTCCACAGTTTCTGCTTAGGATTACTTCCACAGTCTCTGCATAGGGCTACATGAAGAGGAAACAAATTATAGAGATAAACCTGAGAACTCCCTTATTATGTCATGTTTCAAAGAGCTACTACAAACCTTGTGTGGATTTAGAGTTCCAAATTCATCTATCTACATAGGAGAGAACAGAGTGAAACCTAAACATAAAAACTGCTACTGTAGACGAACACTTCAACCTAGAAGAACAAAATTTGGTGAGCCAAGTGGGATTTTTGTACCGATCATTACCACCACGTATCATCAAGTTTGGGTGAAAAAATATTTGCTGGTATTTCGGAAACTCGTAATTTTTTGGAAGCTTGGCAACCCCTTTCAATGAAAGTGCTTTTCCACAGTCTCTGCTTAGGGCTACTTGAAGAGGAATCAAATTATAGAGACAAACCTGAGAACTCCTTTATTATGTCAAGTTTCAAAGAGCTACTACAAACCTTGTTGGATTTAGAGTTCCAAATTCATCTATCTATACAGGAGAGAACAGAGTGAAACGTAAATGTAAAAACTGCTACTGTAGACGAACGCTTCAACCTAGAAGAACAAAATTTGGTGAGCCAATTGGGATTTGTGTACTGATCATTACCACCAAGTATCATCAAGATTGGGTGAAAAAATATTTGCTGGTATTTCGGAAACTCGTTGTTTCTTAAAAGCTTGGCAACCCCTCTCAATGAAATTGCTTTTCCACAGTCTGTGCTTAGGGCTACTTGAATAGGTAACAAACCGTAGAGACAAAAGTGAGAACTCCTTTATTTTGTCAAGTTTCAAAGAGCTACAACAAACCATGTTGGATTAAGAGTTCCAAATTCATCTATTTATATAGGAGAGAACAGAGGGAAACCTAAAAATATAAACTGCTAGTGTAAAAGAACGCTTCAACCTAGAAGAACAAAATTTGGTGAGTCAAGTGGGATTTGTGTTCCGATCATTACCACCAAGTATCATCAAGATTGGGTGAAAAAATATTTGCAGGTATTTCGGAAACTCGTTATTTCTTAGAAGCTTGGCAACCCCTCTCAATGAAACTGCTTTTCCACAGTCTGTGCCTAGGGCTACTTGAAAGGAATCAACCATAAAGACAAAACTGAGAACTCCTTTATTTTGTCAAGTTTCAAAGAGCTACTACAAACCATGTTGGATTTAGAGTTCGAAATTCCTCTATCTATATAGGAGAGAACAGTGGGAAACCTAAATATAAAAACGACTACTGTAGACGAACGCTTCAACCTAGAAGAACAAAATTTGGTGAGCCAAGTGGGATTTGTGTACTGATCATTACCACCAAGTATCAACAAGATTGGGTGAAAAAATATTTGCTGGTATTTCGGAAACTCGTTATTTCTAGAAGCTTGGCAACCCCTGTCAATTAAAGTGCTTTTCCACAGTCTGTGCCTAGGGCTACTTGAAGAGGAAACAACCATAGAGACAAAAGTGAGAACTCCTTTATTTTGTCAAGTTTCAAACAGCTACTACAAACCATGTTGGATTTAGAGTTCCAAATTCATCTATCTATACAGGAGAGAACAGAGTGAAACGTAAATGTAAAAACTGCTACTGTAGACGAACGCTTCAACCTAGAAGAACAAAATTTGGTGAGCCAATTGGGATTTGTGTACTGATCATTACCACCAAGTATCATCAAGATTGGGTGAAAAAATATTTGCTGGTATTTCGGAAACTCGTTGTTTCTTAAAAGCTTGGCAACCCCTCTCAATGAAATTGCTTTTCCACAGTCTGTGCTTAGGGCTACTTGAATAGGTAACAAACCGTAGAGACAAAAGTGAGAACTCCTTTATTTTGTCAAGTTTCAAAGAGCTACAACAAACCATGTTGGATTAAGAGTTCCAAATTCATCTATTTATATAGGAGAGAACAGAGGGAAACCTAAAAATATAAACTGCTAGTGTAAAAGAACGCTTCAACCTAGAAGAACAAAATTTGGTGAGTCAAGTGGGATTTGTGTTCCGATCATTACCACCAAGTATCATCAAGATTGGGTGAAAAAATATTTGCAGGTATTTCGGAAACTCGTTATTTCTTAGAAGCTTGGCAACCCCTCTCAATGAAACTGCTTTTCCACAGTCTGTGCCTAGGGCTACTTGAAAGGAATCAACCATAAAGACAAAACTGAGAACTCCTTTATTTTGTCAAGTTTCAAAGAGCTACTACAAACCATGTTGGATTTAGAGTTCGAAATTCCTCTATCTATATAGGAGAGAACAGTGGGAAACCTAAATATAAAAACGACTACTGTAGACGAACGCTTCAACCTAGAAGAACAAAATTTGGTGAGCCAAGTGGGATTTGTGTACTGATCATTACCACCAAGTATCAACAAGATTGGGTGAAAAAATATTTGCTGGTATTTCGGAAACTCGTTATTTCTAGAAGCTTGGCAACCCCTGTCAATTAAAGTGCTTTTCCACAGTCTGTGCCTAGGGCTACTTGAAGAGGAAACAACCATAGAGACAAAAGTGAGAACTCCTTTATTTTGTCAAGTTTCAAACAGCTACTACAAACCATGTTGGATTAAGTGTTCCAAATTCATCTATCTATATAGGAGAGAACAGAGGGAAACCTAAAAATAAAAACTGCTACTGTAAACGAACGCTTGAACCTAGAAGAACAAAATTTGGTGAGCCAAGTGGGATTTTTGTACCGATCATTACCACCACGTATCATCAAGATTGGGTGAAAAAATATTTGCTGGTATTTCGGAAACTCGTAATTTCTTGGAAGCTTGGCAACCCCTTTCAATGAAAGTGCTTTTCCACAGTTTCTTCTTAGAGCTACTTGAAGAGGAAACAAATAATAGAGACAAAACTTAGAATTCCTTTATTTTGTCAAGTTTCAAAGAGCTACTACAAACCATGTTGGATTTAGAGTTCCAAATTCATCTATCTATATAGGAGAGAACAGAGGGAAACCTAAAAATATAAACTGCTACTGTAAAAGAACGCTTCAACCTAGAAGAACAAAATTTGGTGAGTCAAGTGGGATTTGTGTTCCGATCATTACCACCAAGTATCATCAAGATTGGGTGAAAAAATATTTGCAGGTATTTCGGAAACTCGTTATTTCTTAGAAGCTTGGCAACCCCTCTCAATGAAACTGCTTTTCCACAGTCTGTGCCTAGGGCTACTTGAAAGGAATCAACCATAAAGACAAAACTGAGAACTCCTTTATTTTGTCAAGTTTCAAAGAGCTACTACAAACCATGTTGGATTTAGAGTTCGAAATTCCTCTATCTATATAGGAGAGAACAGTGGGAAACCTAAATATAAAAACGACTACTGTAGACGAACGCTTCAACCTAGAAGAACAAAATTTGGTGAGCCAAGTGGGATTTGTGTACTGATCATTACCACCAAGTATCAACAAGATTGGGTGAAAAAATATTTGCTGGTATTTCGGAAACTCGTTATTTCTAGAAGCTTGGCAACCCCTGTCAATTAAAGTGCTTTTCCACAGTCTGTGCCTAGGGCTACTTGAAGAGGAAACAACCATAGAGACAAAAGTGAGAACTCCTTTATTTTGTCAAGTTTCAAACAGCTACTACAAACCATGTTGGATTAAGTGTTCCAAATTCATCTATCTATATAGGAGAGAACAGAGGGAAACCTAAAAATATAAACTGCTACTGTAAAAGAACGCTTCAACCAAGAAGAACAAAATTTGGTGAGTCAAGTGGGATTTCTGTACCAATCATTACCACCAAGTATCATCCAGATTGGGTGAAAAAATATTTGCGGGTATTCGGGACCTTGTTATTTTTTGGAAGCTTGGAAACCCCTTTCAATGAAAGTGCTTTTCCATAGTCTGTGCCTAGTGCTACTTGAAGAGGAAACAACCATAGAGACAAAACTGAGAACTCCTTTATTTTGTCAAGTCTCAAAGGGCTACTACAAACCATGTTGGATTTAGAGTTCGAAATTCATCTATCTATATAGAAGAGAACAGAGGGAAACCTAAATATAAAAACGACTACTGTAGACGAACGCTTCAACCTAGAAGAAGAAAATTTGGTGTGCCAAGTGCGATTTGTGTACTGATCAATACCAAAAGTATCATGAAGACTGGGTGAAAAAATATTTGCTGGTATTTCGGAAACTCGTAATTTCTTGGAAGCTTGGCAACCCCTTTTAATGAAAGTGCTTTTCCACAGTCTCTGCTTAGGGCTACTTGAAGAAAAAACAAACCATAGAGACAAAACAGAGAACTACTTTTTTTTTGTCAAGTTTCAAAGAGCTACTACAAACCATGTTGGATTTAGAGTTCCAAATTCATCTATCTATATATGAGAGAACAGAGTGAAACCTAAAAATATAAACTGCTATTGTAAAAGAACGCTTCAACCTAGAAGAACTAAATTTGGTGAGTCAAGTGGGATTTGTGTACCGATCATTACCACCAAGTATCATCAAGTTTGGGTGAAAAAATATTTGCTGGTATTTCGGAAACTCGATATTTCTTGGAAGCTTGGCAACCCTGTTCAATGAAAGTGCTTTTCCACAGTCTCTGTTAGGGCTACTTGAAGAGGAAACAAACCATAGAGACAAAAGTGAGAACTCCTTTATTTTGTCAAGTTTCAAAGAGCGACTACAAACCAAGTGGATTTAGAGTTCAAAATTCATCTATCTATGCAGGAGAGAACAGAGGGAAACCTAAATATAAAAACGACTACTGTAGACGAACGCTTCAACCTAGAAGAACATAATTTGGTGAGCCAAGTGGGATTTCTGTACTGATCATTACCACCAAGTATCATCAAGTTTGGGTGAAAAAATATTTGCTGGTATTTCGGAAACTCGTTATTTCTTAGAAGCTTGGCAAACCCTCTCAATTAAACTGCTTTTCCACAGTCTGTGCCTAGGGCTACTTGAAGAGGAAACAACCATAGAGACAAAACTGAGAACTACTTTATTTTGTCAAGTTTCAAAGGGCTACTACAAACCATGTTGGATTTAGAGTTCTAAATTCATCTATCTATATAGGAGAGAACAGAGGGAAACCTAAAAATATAAACTGCTACTGTAAACGAATGCTTCAACCTAGAAGAACAAAATTTGGTGGGCCAAGTGGGATTTGTGTCCTTGTCATTACGACCACGTATCATCCAGAGTGGGTGAAAAAATATTTGCTAGTATTTCGGAAACTCGTAATTTCTTGGAAGCTTGGCAACCCCTTTCAATGAAAGTGCTTTTCCTCAGTCTCTGCTTTGGGCTACTTGAAGAGGAATCAAATTATAGAGACAAACCTGAGAACTCCTTTATTATGTCAAGTTTCAAAGAGCTACTACAAACTTTGTTGGATTTAGAGTTCCAAATTCATCTATCTATATAGGAGAGAACAGAGTGAAACCTAAATGTAAAAACTGCTACTGTAGACGAACGCTTCAACCTAGAAGAACAAAATTTGGTGAGCCAATTGGGATTTGTGTACTGATCATTACCACCAAGTATCATCAAGATTGGGTGAAAAAATATTTGCTGGTATTTCAGAAACTCGTTATTTCTTAAAAGCTTGTCAACCCCTCTCAATGAAATTGCTTTTCCACAGTCTGTGCCTAGGGCTACTTGAATAGGTAACAAACCGTAGAGACAAAAGTGAGAACTCCTTTATTTTGTCAAGTTTCAAAGAGCTACAACAAACCATGTTGGATTAATAGTTCCAAATTCATCTATTTATATAGGAGAGAAAAGAGGGAAACCTAAAAATAAAAACTGCTACTGTAAACGAACGCTTCAACCTAGAAGAACAATATTTGGTGAGCCAAGTGGAATTTTTGTACCGATCATTACCACCACGTATCATCAAGTTTGGGTGAAAAAATATTTGCTGGTATTTCGGAAACTCGTAATTTTTTGGAAGCTTGACAACCCCTTTCAATGAAAGTGCTTTTCCACAGTTTCTGCTTAGGATTACTTGAAGAGGAAAAAATAATAGAGACAAAACTTAGAATTCCTTTATTTTATCAAGTTTCAAAGAGCTACTACAAACCATGTTGGATTTAGAGTTCCAAATTCATCTATCTATATAGGAGAGAACAGAGGGAAACCTAAAAATATAAACTGCTAGTTTAAAAGAACGCTTCAACCTAGAAGAACAAAATTTGGTGAGTCAAGTGGGATTTGTGTTCCGATCATTACCAACAAGTATCATCAAGATTGGGTGAAAAAATATTTGCGGGTATTTCGGGAACTCGTTATTTTTTGGAAGCTTGGCAACCCCTTTCAATGAAAGTGCTTTTCCACAGTCTCTGCTTAGGGCTACTTGAGGAGGAAACAAACCATAGAGACAAAACTGAGAACTAGTTTTTTTTTGTCAAATTTCAAAGAGGGACTATTAACCATGTTGGATTTAGAGTTCCAAATTCATCTATCTATATAGGAGAGAACAGAGAGAAAACTAAATATCAAAACGACTACTGTAGACGAACGCTTCAACCTAGAAGAAGAAAATTTGGTGAGCCAAGTGCGATTTGTGTACTGATCATTACTAAAAGTATCATTAAGACTGGGTGAAAAAATATTTGCTGGTATTTCGGAAACTCCTAATTTCTTGGAAGCTTGGCAACCCCTTTTAATGAAAGTGCTTTTCCACAGTCTCTGCTTAGGGCTACTTGAAGAAAAAACAAACCATAGAGACAAAACAGAGAACTACTTTTTTTTTGTCAAGTTTCAAAGAGCTACTACAAACCATGTTGGATTTAGAGTTCCAAATTCATCTATCTATATATGAGAGAACAGAGTGAAAAATAAAAATATAAACTGCTACTGTAAAAGAACGCTTCAACCTAGAAGAACTAAATTTGGTGAGTCAAGTGGGATTTGTGTACCGATCATTACCACCAAGTATCATCAAGTTTGGGTGAAAAAATATTTGCTGGTATTTCGGAACTCGATATTTCTTGCAAGCTTGGCAACCCCTTTCAATGAAAGTGCTTTTCCACAGTCTCTGTTAGGGCTACTTGAAGAGGAAACAAACCATAGAGACAAAAGTGAGAACTCCTTTATTTTGTCAACTTTCAAAGAGCTACTACAAACCATGTTGGATTTAGAGTTCCAAATTCATCTATCTATATAGGAGAGAACAGAGGGAAACCTAAATAAAAAAACTGCTACTGTAGACGAACGCTTCAACCTAGAAGAACAAAATTTGGTGAGCCAAGTGGGATTTGTGTCCTGATCATTACCAATAAGTATCATCAAGATTGGGTGAAAAATATTTGCTGTATTTCGGTAATCGGCATTTCGTAGAAGTTTGTCAACCCCTCTCAATGAAATTGCTTTTCCACAGTCTGTGCCTAGGGCTACTTGAAGAGGAAACAAACAATAGAGACAAAAATGAGAACTCCTTTATTTTGTCAAGTTTCAACGAGCTACTACAAACCATGTTAGATTTAGAGTTCCAAATTCATCTAACTATATAGGAGAGAACAGATTGAAACCTAAAAATAAAAACTGCTACTATAAACGAACGCTTCAACCTTGAAGAACAAAATTTGGTGAGTCAAGTGGGATTTGTGCACTGATCATTACCACCACCTATCGTCAAGATTGGGTAAAAAATATTTGCTGGTATTTCGGAAACTCGTTATTTCTTAGAAGCTTGGAAACCCCTCTCAATGAAAGTGCTTTTACACAGTATCTCCTAGGGCTACTTGAAGAGGAAACAAAACATTGAGACAAAACTGAGAACTCGTATATTTTGTCAAGTTTCATAAAGTAACTACAAACCATGTTGGATTTACAGTTCCAAATTCATCTATCTATATATGAGAGAACAGAGAAAAACCTAAGTATAAAAACTGCTACTGTAGACGAACGCTTAAACTTAGAAGAACAAAATTCGGTGCGCCAAGTGGGATTTTTGTACTGATCATTACCGCAAAGTATCATCAAGATTTTGTGAAAAAATATTTGCTGGTATTTCGGAAACTCGTTATTTCTTAGAAGCTTGCAAACCCCTCTCAATGAAAGTGCTTTTCCACAGTCTGTGCCTAGGGCTACTAGAAGAGGAAACAAACCATAGAGACCAACTGAGAACTCCTTTATTTTGTCAAGTTTCAAAGAGCTACTACAAACCATGTTGGATTTAGAGTTCCAAATTCATCTCTCTATATAGGAGAGAACAGAGGGAAACCTAAAAATATAAACTGCTATTGTAAACGAACACTTCAAACTAGAAGAACAAAATTTGGTGAGCCAAGTGGGATTTGTGTACTTGTGTTTACCACCACGTATCATCAAGATTGGGTGAAAAAATATATGCTGGTATTTCGGAAACTCGTTATTTCTCAGAAGCTTGGAAACCCCTCTCAATGAAAGTGCCTTTCCACAGTCTCTCCTAGGGCTACTTGAGGAGGAAACAAACCATAGAGACAAATCTGAGAACTCCTTTAATTTGTGAATTTTCAAAGAGCTACTACAAACCATATTGGGTTTAGAGTTCCAAATTCATCTATCTATATCGGAAAGAACAGACTGATACCTAAATATAAAAACTGCTACTGTAGACGAACCCTTAAACGTAGAAGAACAAAATTTGGTGAGCCAGGTGGGATTTTTGTACTGATCAATACCACCAAGTATCATCAAGATTGGGTGAAAATATATTTGCTGGTATTTCGGAAACTCGTTATTTCTTAGAAGCTTTGCAACCCTTCTCAATGGAAATACTCTTCCACAGTCTGTGACTAGGGCTATTTGAAGACGAAACTAGCATAGAGATAAAACTGATAACTCCTTTCATTTGTCAAGTTTCCAAGAGCTACTACAAACCATGTAGGATTTACAGTTCCAAATTCATCTATCTATATAGTAGAGAACAGAGGGAAACCTGAATATAAAAACTGCTACTGTAGACGAACGCTTCAACATAGAAGAACAAAATTTGGTGAGAAGGTGGGATTTGTGCACTGATCATTACCACCACGTATCGTCAAGATTGGCTGAAAAAGTATTTCCTGGTATTTCGGTAACTCGTTATTTCTTAGAAGCTTGGCAACCCCTCTCAATCAAATTGCTTTTCCACAGTCTGTGCCTAGAGCTACTTGAAAAGGATACAAACCATAGAGACAAAACTGAGAACTCCTTTATTTTGTCAAGTTTCAAAGAGCTACTATAAACCATGTTGAATTAACAGTTCCAAATTCATCTATCTATATAGGAGAGAACAGAGGGAAACCTAAAAATATAAACTGCTAGTGTAAACGAACACTTCAAACTAGAAGAACAAAATTTGGTGAGCCAAGTGGGATTTGTGTACTTGTCTTTACCACCACGTATCATCAAGATTGGGTGAAAAAAATTTTGCTGGTATTTCGGAAACTCGTGATTTCTTGGAAGCTTGGCAACCACTTTCAATGAAAGTGCTTTTCCACAGTCTCTGCCTAGGGCTAATTGAAGAGGAAACAGATGGTAGAGACAAAACTGAGAACTTCATTTTTTTTTGTCAAGTTTCAAAGAGCTACTACAAACCATGTTGGATTCAGCATTCCAAATTCATCTATCTATATAGGAGAGAACAGAGGGAAACCTAAAAATATAAACTGCTAGTGTAAACGAACACTTCAAACTAGAAGAACAAAATTTGGTGAGCCAATTGGGATTTGTGTATTTGTCTTTTCCACCACGTATCATCAAGATTGGGTGAAAAAAATTTTGCTGCTATTTCGGCAACTCGTTATTTCTTGGAACCTGGCAAACTTTTTCAAAGAAAATTCTTCTCCACAGTCTGTGCCTAGGGCTACTAGAAGAGGAAACAATCCATAGAGACAAAACTGAGAACTCCTTTGTTTTGTCAAGTTTCAAAAAGCTACTAGAAACCATGTTGGATTTACAGTTCCACATTCATCTATGTATATAGGAGAGAACAGAGGAAAACCTAAATATAAAACTGCTACTGTAGACGAACGCTTCAACATAGAAGAACAAAATTTGGTGAGCCTAGTGGGATTTTTGTACTGATCAATACCGCCAAGTATCATCAAGATTGGGTGAAAAAATATTTGCTGGTATTTCGAAAACTCGTTATTTCTTAGATGCTTGAAACCCCTCTCAATGAACGTGCTTTCCACAGTCTGTGGCTAGGGCTACTTGAAGAGGAAACAAACCATAGAGACAAAACTGAGAACTCCTTTATTTTATCAAGTTTCAAAGAGATAATACAAACCATGTTGGATTTAGAGTTCCAAATTCATCTATCTATATGAGAGAACAGAGGAAAACCTAAATATATAAACTGCTACTGTAGACGAACGCTTCTTCCTAGAAGAACACAATTTGGTGAGCCAAGTGGGATTTGTGTACTGATCATTACCACCACGTATCATCAAGATTGGCTGAAAAAATATTTGCTGATATTTCGGAAAATCTTAATTTCTTGGAAGCTTGGCAACCCCTTTCAATGAAAGTGCTTTTCCACAGTCTCTGCTTGGGGCTACTTGAAGAGGAAACAAATGGTAGAGACAAAACTGCGAACCATTATTTTTTGTCAAGTTTCAAAGAGTTACTACAAACCATGTTGGATTTAGAGTTCCAAATTCATCTATCTATATAGGAGAGAACAGAGGGAAACCTAAAAATATAAACTGCTAGTGTAAAGGAACAGTTCAAACTAGAAGAACAAAATTTGGTGAGAAAGTGGGATTTGTGTACTTGTCTTTACCTCCACGTATCATCAAGATTGGGTGAAAAAATTTTTGCTGGTATTTCGGAAACTCGTTATTTCTTGGAAGCTTGGCAACCCTTTTCAATGAAAGTTCTTCTCCACAGTCTGTGCCTAGGGCTACTAGAAGAGGAAACAAACCATAGACAGAAAACTGAGAACTCCTTTATTTTGTCAAGTTTCAAAGAGCTACTACAAAACATGTTGGATTTAGCGTTCCAAATTCATCTATGTATATAGGAGAGAACAGAGGAAAACCTAAATATAAAAACTGCTACTGTAGACAAACGCTTCATCCTAAAAGAACACAATTTGGTGAGCCAAGTGGGATTTGTGTACTGATCATTACGACCACGTTTTTCAAGATTGGGTAAAAAATATTTGCTGGTATTTCGGAAACTCGTTATTTCTTAGAAGCTTGCCAACCCTTCTCAATGAGCAAGATTTTCCACATTCTGTGCATAGGGATACTTGAAGAGGAAGCAAACCATAAAGACAAAACTGAGAACTCCTTTATTATGTCAAGTATCAAAGAGCTACTACAAACCATGTTGGATTTAGAGTTCCAAATTCATCTACCTATATAGGAGAGAACAGAGGGAAACCTAAATATAAAAACTGCTACTGTAGACGAACGCTTCAATTTAGAAGAACAAAATTTGGTGAGCCAGGTCGGATTTGTGTACTGATCATTACCACCAAGTATCATCAAGATTGGGTGAAAAAATATTTGCTGGTATTTCGGAAACTCGTTATTTCTTAGAAGTTTGGCAACCCCTCTCAATCAAAGTGCTTTTCCACAGTCTGTGCTTAGGGCTACGTGAAGAGGAAACAAACCACAGAGACAAAACTGAGAAGTACATTATTTTGTCAAGTTTCAAAAAGCTACTACAAACCATGTTGGATTTACAGTTCAAAATTCATCTATCTATATAGGAGAGAACAGAGTGAAACCTAAATATATAAACTGCTACTGTAGACGAACGCTTCAACATAGAAGAACAAAATTTGGTGAGCCTAGTGGGATTTGTGTACTGATCATTACAACCAAGTATTCTCAAGATTGGGTGAAAAATATTTGCTGGTATTTCGGAAAATTGTTATTTCGTAGAAGCTTGGAAACCCCTCTCAATTAAAGTGCTTTTCCACAGTCTCTCCTAGGGCTACTTGAAGAGGGAACAAACCATAGAGACAAAACTTAGAACTCCTTTATTCTGTCAATTTTCAAAGAGCTACTACAAACCATGTTTCATTTAGTGTTCCAAATTATTCTATCTGTATAGGAGAGAACAGAGGGAAACCTAAATATAAAAACTGCTACTGTAGGTGAACGATTCAACCTAGAAGAACAAAATTTGGTGAGCCAAGTGTGATTTTTATACCGATCATTACCACCAAGTATCATCAAGATTGGGTGAAAAAATATTTGCTGGTATTTCGCAAACTCGTTATTTCTTAGAAGCTTTGCAACCCTTCTCAATGAAAGTGCTCTTCTACAGTCTGTGCCTAGGGCTACTTGAAGATGAAACTAGCATAGAGATAAAACTGATAACTCCTTTATTTTGTCAAGTTTCAAAGAGCTACTACAAACCATGTGGGACTTACAGTTCCAAATTCATCTATCTATATTGGAGAGAACAGAGGGAAACCTAAATATAAAAACTGCTACTGTAGACGAACGCTTCAACATAGAAGAACAAAATTTGGTGAGAAAGTGGGATTTGTGTACTTGTCTTTACAACCACGCATCATCAAGATTGGGTGAAAAAATGTTTGATGGTATTTTGGAAACTCGTTATTTCTTGGAAGCTTGGCATCCCTTTTCAATGAAAGTTCTTCTCCACAGTCTGTGCCTAGTGCTACTAGAAGAGGAGAAAACCATAGAGATAAAACTGAGAACTCCTTTATTTTGTCAAGTTTCAAAGAGCTACTACAAAACATGTTGGATTTAGAGTTCCAAATTCATCTATGTATATAGGAGAGAACAGAGGAAAACCTAAATATAAACTGCTACTGTAGACGAACGCTTCATCTAGAAGAACACAATTTGGTGACCAAGTGGGATTTGTGTACTGATCATTACCACCACGTTTCTTCAAGTTTGGGTAAAAAATGTTTGCAGGTATTTCGAATACTCGTTATTTCTTTGAAGCTTGCCAAACCCCTCTCAATCAAAGTGCTTTTCCACAGTCGGTGCCTAGGGCTACTTGAAGAGGAAACAAACAATACAGACAAAACTGAGAACTACTTTATTTTGTCAAGTTTCTAAAAAGCTACTATAAACCATGTTGGACTTACAGTTCCAAATTCATCTATCTATATAGGAGAGAACAGAGGAAAACCCAAATATAAAAACTGCTACTGTAGACGAACGATTCAACATAGAAGAACAAAATTTGGTGAGCCAAGTGGGATTTTTGTACTGATCATTACCGCCAAGTAACTTCAAGATTGGGTGAAAAAATAGTTGCTGATATTTCGGAAACTCGTTATTTTTTAGAAGCTTGGCAACCCCTCTCAATGAAAGTGCTTTTCCACAGTCTGTACCTAAAGCTTCTTGAAGAGGAAACAAACCATAGAGACAAAACTGATAACTCCTTTATTTTGTCAAGTTTCAAAGAGCTACTACAAATATGTTGGATTTACAGTTCAAAATTCATCTATCTATATAGGAGAGAACAGAGTGAAACCTAAATATAAAAACTGCTACTGTAGACGAAGGCTTCAACATAGAAGAACAAAATTTGGTGAGCCTAGTGGGATTTGTGTACTAATCATTACAACCAAGTATTCTCAAGATTGGGTGAAAAATATTTGCTGGCATTTCGGAAAATTGTTATTTCTTAGAAGCTTGGAAACCCTCTCAATTAAAGTGCTTTTCCACAGTCTCTCCTAGGGCTACTTGAAGAGGAAACAAACCATAGAGACAAAACTGAGAACTCGTATATTTTGTCAAGTTTCAAAAAGCTACTACAAACCATGTTGGATTTACAGTTCCAAATTCATCTATCTATATAGGAGAGAACAGAGGGAAACCTAAGTATAAAAACTGCTACTGCAGACGAATGCTTCAACATAGAAGAACAAAATTTGGTGAGCCTAGTGGGATTTGTGTACTGATCATTACCACCAAGTATCATCAAGATTGGGTGAAAAGTATTTGGTGGTATTTCGGAAAATTTTTATTTCTTAGAAGCTTGGCAACCCCTCTCAATTAAAGTGCTTTTCCACAGTCTGTGCCTAGGGCTACTTGAAGAGGAAACAAACCATAGAGACAAAACTGAGAACTCCTTTATTTTGTCACGTTTCAAAGAGCTACTGCAAACCATGTTGTATTTAGAGTTTCATTACATCTATCTAAAAAGGAGAGAACAGAGGGAAACCTAAATAAAAAAACTGCTACTGTAGAACAACGCTTCAACCTAAAGAAATAAATTTGGTGAGCCAAGTGGGATTTTTGTACTGATCATTACCACCAATTATCATCAAGATTGGGTGCAAAAATATTTGCTGGTATTTCGGAAACTTGTTATTATAGAAGCTTGGCAACCCCTCTCAATGAAAGTGCTTTTCCACCATCTGTGCCTAGTACTACATGAAGAGGAAACAAACCATAGAGACAAAACTGAGAACTCCTTTATTTTGTCAAGTTTCAAAGAGCTAATACAATCCATGTTGGATTTAGAGTTCCAAATTTATCTATCTATATAGGAGACAACAGAGGGAAACCTAAATATAAAAACTGCTACTGTAGACGAACGCTTCAACCTAGAAGAACAAAATTTGGTGAGCCAGGTGGGATTTGTGTACTGATCATTACCACCAAGTATCATCAAGATTGGGTGAAAAAATATTTGCTGGTATTTTGGAAACTCGTTATTTCTTAGAAGCTTGTCAAACCCTCTCAATGAAAGTGCTTTTCCATAGTCTGTGAATAGGGCTACT
>NW_027510656.1:0-31901 GCF_048772815.1 Callospermophilus lateralis
AATGAAAGTGCTTTCCACAGTCTGTGCCTAGGGCTACTTGAAGAGGAAAGAAACCATAGAGACAAATCTGAGAACTCCTTTATTTTGCCAAGTTTCAAAGAGCTACTACAAACCATGTTGGATTTAGAGTTCCAAATTCATCTATCTATATAGGAGAGAACAGAGAGAAACCTAAATATAAAACCTGCTACTGTAGACGAACGCTTCAACATAGAAGAACAAAATTTGGTGAGCCAAGTGGGATTTGTGTACTGATCATTACCACCAAGTATCAACAAGATTGTGTGAAAAATATTTGCTGGTATTTCGGAAACTCGTTATTTCTTAGAAGCTTGACATCCCATCTCAATGAAAGTGCTTTCCACAGTCTGTGCCTAGGGCTACTTTAAAAGGAAACAAACCATAGAAACAAAACTGAGAACTCCTTTATTTTGCCAAGTTTCAAAGAGCTACTACAAACCATGTTGGATTTAGAGTTCCAAATTCATCTATCTATATAGGAGAGAACAGAGGGAAACCTAAATATAAAAACTGCTACTGTACACGAACGCTTCAACCTAGAAGAACTAAATTTGGTAAGCCAAGTGGGATTTGTGTACTTTTCATTACCATCACGTATCATCAAGTTTGGGTGAAAAAATATTTGCTGGTTTTTCGGAAACTCGTTATTTCTTAGAAGCTTGGCAAAACCTCTCAATGAAAGTGTTTTTCCACAGTCTGCGCCTAGGGCTACTTGAAGAGGAAACAAACCATAGAGACAAATCTGAGAACTCCTTTATTTTGTCAAGGTTCAAAGAGCTACTACAAACCATGTTGGATTTAGAGTTCCAAATTCATCTATCTATATAGGAGAGAACAGAGAGAAACCTAAATATAAAAACTGCTACTGTAGACGAACGCTTCAAACTAGAAGAACAAAATTTGGTGAGCCAAGTGGGATTTGTGTACTGATCATTACCACCAAGTATCAACAAGATTGTGTGAAAAATATTTGCTGGTATTTCGGAAACTCGTTATTTCTTAGAAGCTTGACAACCCATCTCAATGAAAGTGCTTTCCACAGTCTGTGCCTAGGGCTACTTTAAAAGGAAACAAACCATAGAGAAATAACTGAGAACTCCTTTATTTTGCCAAGTTTCAAAGAGCTACTACAAACCATGTTGGATTTAGAGTTCCAAATTCATCTATCTATATAGGAGAGAACAGAGTGAAACCTGAAAATAAAAACTGCTACTGTAAACGAAGGCTTCAACGTAGCAAAACAAAATTTGGTGAGCCAAGTGGGATTTGTGTACTTTTCATTACCATCACGTATCATCAAGATTGGGTGAAAAAATATTTGCTGGTATTTCGGAAACTCGTTATTTCTTAGAAGCTTGGCAACCCCTCTCAATGAAAGTGTTTTTCCACAGTCTGTGCCTAGGGCTATTTGAAGAGGAAACAAACCATAGAGACAAAACTGAGAACTCCTTTATTTTGTCAAGTTTGAAGGAGCTACTACAAAGCATGTTGGATTTAGAGTTCTAAATTCATCTATCTATATAGGAGAGAACAGAGGGAAACATAAATATAAAAACTGCTACTGTAGACGAACGCTTCAACCTAGAAGAACAAAATTTGGTAAGCCAAGTGCGATTTGTATACTAATCATTACCACCAAGTATCATCAAGTTTGGGTGAAAAAATATTTGCTGGTATTTCGGAAACTCGTTATTTCTTAGAAGCTTGGCAAACCCTCTCAATGAAAGTGCTTTTCCACAGTCTGTGCCTAGGGCTACTTGAAGAGGAAACAAACCGTAGAGACAAATCTGAGAACTCCTTTATTTTGTCAAGTTTCAAATAGCTACTGCAAACCACGTTGGATTTAGAGTTCCAAATTCATCTATCTATATAGGAGAGAACAGAGAGAAACCTAAATATAAAACTGCTACTGTAGACGAACACTTCAACCTAGAAGAACAAAATTTATGAGGCAAGTGGGATTTGTGTACTGATCACTACCACCAAGTATCATCAAGATTGGGTGAAGAAATATTTGCTGGTATTTCGGAAACTCGTTATTTCTTAGAAGCTTGGCAACCAATCTCAATGAAAGTGCTTTCCACAGTCTGTGCATAGGACTACTTTAAGAGGAAACAAACCATAGAGACAAAACTGAGAACTCCTTTATTTTGTCAAGTTTCAAACAGCTACTACAAACCATGTTGGATTTAGAGATCCAAATTCATCTGTCTATATAGGAGAGAACAGAGGGAAACCTAAATATAAAAACTGCTACTGTACACGAATGCTTCATCCTAGAGAACAAAAATTGGTTAGCCAAGTGGGATTTGTGTGCTGATCATTACCACAGTATCATCAAGTTTGGGTGAAAAAATATTTGCTGGTATTTCGGAAACTCGATATTTCTTAGAACCTTGGCAACCCATCTCAATGAAAGTGCTTTTCCACAGTCTGTTCCTAGAGCTACATGAAGAGGAAACAAACCAGAGAGACAAAACTGAGAACTACTTTATTTTGTCAAGTTTCAAAGAGCTACTACAAACCATGTTGGATTTAGAGTTCCAAATTCATCTATCTGTATAGGAGAGAACAGAGGGAAACCTAAATATAAAACTGCTACTGTACAGGAACGCTTCAACCTAGAAGAACTAAATTTGTTGAGCAAAGTGGGATTTGTGTACTGATCATTAGCAACAAGTATCATCAAGATTGGGCGAAAAAATATTTGCTGGTATTTCGGAAACTCATTATTTCATAGAAGCTTGGCAACCCCTCTCAATGAAAGTGCTTTTCCACAGTCGGTGCCTAGGGCTACTTGAAGAGGAAACAAACCATAGAGACAAAACTGAGAACTCCTTTATTTTGTCAAGTTTCAAGGAGCTACTACAAAGCATGTTGGATTTAGAGTTCCAAATTCATATATCTATATAGGAGAGAACAGAGGGAGACCTAAATATAAATACTGCTACTGTAGACGAACGCTTCAACGTAGAAGAACAAAATTTGGTAAGCCAAGTGGGATTCGTATACTAATCATTACCACCAAGTATCATCAAGTGTGGGTGAAAAAATATTTGCTGGTATTTCCGAAACTAGTTATTTCTTAGAAGCTTGGCAACCCCTTTCAATGAAAGTGCTTTTCCACAGTCTGTGCCTAGGGCTACTTGAAGAGGAAACAAAACATAGTGACAAATCTGAGAACTCCTTTATTTTGTCAAGTTTCAAACAGCTACTACAAACCATGTTGGATTTAGAGTTCCAAATTCATCTATCTATATAGGAGAGAACAGAGAGAAACATAAATATAAAAACTGCTACTGTAGACGAACGCTTCAACCTAGAAGACAAAATTTGGTGAGCCAAGTGGGATTTGTGTACTGATCATTACCACCAAGTATCAACAAGATTGTGTGAAAAAATATTTGCTGCTATTTCGGAAACTCGTTATTTCTTAGAAGCTTGACAACCCATCTCAATGAAAGTGCTTTCCACAGTCTGTGCCTAGGGCTACTTGAAGAGGAAACAAACCATAGAGACAAACCTGAGAACTCCTTTATTTTGTCAAGTTTCAAAGAGCTACTACAAACCATTTTGGATTTAGTGTTCCAAATTTATCTATCTATATATGAGAGAACAGAGTGAAACCTAAATATAAAAACTGCTACTGTAGACGAACGCTTCAACCTAGAAGAACAAAATTTGGTGAGCCAAGTGGGACTTGTGTACTTATCATTACCACCACGTATCATCAAGATTGGGTGAAAAAATATTTGCTGGTATTTCGGAAACTCGTTATTTCTTAGAAGCTTGGCAACCCCTCTCAATGAAAGTGCTTTTCCACAGTTTGTTCTTAGGGCTACATGAAGAGGAAACAAACCATAGAGACAAAACTGAGAACTCCTTTATTTTGTAAAGTTTCAAAGAGCTACTACAAACCATGTTGGATTTAGAGTTCCAAATTCATGTATCTGTATAGGAGAGAACATAGGGAAACCTAAATATAAAAACTGCTACTGTACACGAACGCTTCAACCTAGAAGAACTAAATTTGGTGAGCCAAGTGGGATTTGTGTACTGATTATTACCACCAAGTATCATCAAGATTGGGTGAAAAAATATTTGCTGGTATTTCGGAAACTCGTTATTTCTTAGAAGCTTGGCAACCCCTCTCAATGAAAGTGTTTTTCCACAGTCTGTGCCTAGGGCTACTTGAAGAGGAAACAAACCATAGAGACAAATCTGAGAACTCCTTTATTTTGTCAAGTTTCAAAGAGCTACTACAAACCAGGTGGGATTTAGAGTTCCAAATTCATCTATCTATATTTAAGAGAACAGAGAGAAACCTAAATATAAAAACTGCTACTGTAGACGAACGCTTCAACCTAGAAGAACAAAATTTGGTGAGCCAAGTGGGATTTGTGTACTGATCATTACCACCAAGTATCAACAAGATTGTGTGAAAAATATTTGCTGGTATTTCGGAAACTCTTTATTTCTTTGAAGCTTGACAACCCATCTCAATGAAAGTGCTTTCCACAGTCTGTGCCTAGGGCTACTTGAAGAGGAAACAAACCATAGAGACAAATCTGAGAACTCTTTTATTTTGTCAAGTTTCAAAGAGCTACTGCAAACCATGTTGGATTTAGAGTTCCAAATTCATCTATCTATATAGGAGAGAACAGAGAGAAACCTAAATATAAAACTGCTACTGTAGACGAACGCTTCAACCTAGAAGAACACAATTTGGTGAGGCAAGTGGAATTTGTGTACTGATCACTACCAACAAGTATCATCAAGATTGGGTGAAGAAATATTTGCTGGTATTTCGGAAACTCGTTATTTCTTAGAAGCTTGGCAACCAATCTCAATGAAAGTACTTTCCACAGTCTGTGCCTAGGGCTACTTTAAGAGGAAACAAACCATAGAGACAAAACTGAGAACTCCTTTATTTTGACAAGTTTCAAACAGCTACTACAAACCATGTTGGATTTAGAGTTCCAAATTCATCTGTCTATATAGGAGAGAACAGAGGGAAACCTAAATATAAAAACTGCTACTGTAGACGAACGCTTCAACCTACAAGAACAAAATTTGGTGAGCCAAGTGGGATTTGTGTACTGATCATTACCACCAAGTATGAACAAGATTGTGTTAAAAATATTTGCTGGTATTTCGGAAACTCGTTATTTCTTAGAAGCTTGACAACCCATCTCAATGAAAGTGCTTTCCACAGTCTGTGCCTAGGGCTACTTTAAAAGGAAACAAACCATAGAGACAAAACTGAGAACTCCTTTATTTTGCCAAGTTTCAAAGGGCTACTGCAAACCACGTTGGATTTAGAGTTCCAAATTCATCTATCTATATAGGAGAGAACAGAGAGAAACCTAAATATTAAACTGCTACTGTAGACGAACGCTTCACCCTAGAAGAACAAAATTTGGTGAGGCAAGTGGGATTTGTGTACTGATCACTACCAACAAGTATCATCAAGATTGGGTGAAGAAATATTTGCTGGTATTTCCGAAACTCGTTATTTCTTAGAAGCTTGGCAACCAATCTCAATGAAAGTACTTTCCGAGTCTGTGCCTAGGGCTACTTTAAGAGGAAACAAACCATAGAGAAAAAACTGAGAACTCCTTTATTTTGACAAATTTCAAAGAGCTACTACAAACCATGTTTGATTTAGAGTTCCAAATTCATCTGTCTATATAGGAGAGAACAGAGGGAAACCTAAATATAAAACTGCTACTGTACGCGAATGCTTCATCTTAGATGAACAAAAATGGGTTAGCCAAGTGGGATTTGTGTGCGGATCATTACCACCAAGTATCATCAAGTTTGGGTGAAAAAATATTTGCTGGTATTTCGGAACTCGATATTTCTTAGAAGCTTGGGAACCCCTCTCAATGAAAGTGATTTTCCACAGTCTGTGCCTAGGGCTACTTGAAAAGGAAACAAACCATAGAGACAAATCTGAGACCTCCTTTATTTTGTCAAGTTTCAAAGAGCTACTACAAACCATGTTGGATTTAGAGTTCCAAATTCATCTATCTATATAGGAGAGAACAGAGAGAAACCTAAATATAAAAACTGCTACTGTAGACGAACGCTTCAACCTGGAACAAAATTTGGTGAGCCAAGTGGGATTTGTGTACTGATCATTACCACCAAGTATCAACAAGATTGTGTGAAAAATATTTGCTGGTATTTCGGAGACTCGTTATTTCTTAGAAGCTTGACAACCCATCTCAATGAAAGTGCTTTCCACAGTCTGTGCCTAGGGCTACTTGAAGAGGAAACAAACCATAGAGACAAATCTGAGAACTCCTTTATTTTGCCAAGTTTCAAAGAGCTACTACAAACCATGTTGGATTTAGAGTTCCAAATTCATCTATCTATATAGGAGAGAACAGAGAGAAACCTAAATATAAAACCTGCTACTGTAGACGAACGCTTCAACCTAGAAGAACAAAATTTGGTGAGCCAAGTGGGATTTGTGTACTGATCATTACCACCAAGTATCAACAAGATTGTGTGAAAAATATTTGTTGGTATTTCGGAAACTCGTTATTTCTTAGAAGCTTGACATCCCATCTCAATGAAAGTGCTTTCCACAGTCTGTGCCTAGGGCTACTTTAAAAGGAAACCAACCATAGAAACAAAACTGAGAACTCCTTTATTTTGCCAAGTTTCAAAGAGCTACTACAAACCATGTTGGATTTAGAGTTCCAAATTCATCTATCTATATAGGAGAGAACAGAGGGAAACCTAAATATAAAAACTGCTACTGTACACGAACGCTTCAACCTAGAAGAACTAAATTTGGTAAGCCAAGTGGGATTTGTGTACTTTTCATTACCATCACGTATCATCAAGATTGGGTGAAAAAATATTTGCTGGTTTTTCTGAAAATCGTTATTTCTTAGAAGCTTGGCAAAACCTCTCAATGAAAGTGTTTTTCCACAGTCTGCGCCTAGGGCTACTTGAAGAGGAAACAAAACATAGAGACAAAACTGACAACTCCTTTATTTTGTCAAGTTTCAAAGAGCTACTACAAACCATGTTGGATTTAGAGTTCCAAATTCATCTATCTATATAGGAGAGAACAGAGTGAAACCTGAAAATAAAAACTGCTACTGTAAACGAAGGCTTCAACGTAGCAAAACAAAATTTGGTGAGCCAAGTGTGATTTGTGTACTTTTCATTACCATCACGTATCATCAAGATTGGGTGAAAAAATATTTGCTGGTATTTCGGAAACTCGTTATTTCTTAGAAGCTTGGCAACCCCTCTCAATGAAAGTGTTTTTCCACAGTCTGTGCCTAGGGCTACTTGAAGAGGAAACAAACCATAGAGACAAAACTGAGAACTCCTTTATTTTGTCAAGTTTCAAGGAGCTACTACAAAGCATGTTGGATTTAGAGTTCTAAATTCATCTATCTATATAGGAGAGAACAGAGGGAAACATAAATATAAAAACTGCTACTGTAGACGAACGCTTCAACCTAGAAGAACAAAATTTGGTAAGCCAAGTGCGATTTGTATACTAATCATTACCACCAAGTATCATCAAGTTTGGGTGAAAAAATATTTGCTGGTATTTCGGAAACTCGTTATTTCTTAGAAGCTTGGCAAACCCTCTCAATGAAAGTGCTTTTCCACAGTCTGTGCCTAGGGCTACTTGAAGAGGAAACAAACCATAGAGACAAACCTGAGAACTCCTTTATTTTGTCAAGTTTCAAATAGCTACTGCAAACCACGTTGGATTTAGAGTTCCAAATTCATCTATCTATATAGGAGAGAACAGAGAGAAACCTAAATATAAAACTGCTACTGTAGACGAACACTTCAACCTAGAAGAACAAAATTTATGAGGCAAGTGGGATTTGTGTACTGATCACTACCACCAAGTATCATCAAGATTGGGTGAAGAAATATTTGCTGGTATTTCGGAAACTCGTTATTTCTTAGAAGCTTGGCAACCAATCTCAATGAAAGTGCTTTCCACAGTCTGTGCATAGGACTACTTTAAGAGGAAACAAACCATAGAGACAAAACTGAGAACTCCTTTATTTTGTCAAGTTTCAAGGAGCTACTACAAAGCATGTTGGATTTAGAGTTCCAAATTCATCTATCTATACAGGAGAAGAGAGGGAAACCTAAATATAAAAACTGCTACTGTAGACGAACGCTTCAACCTAGAAGAACAAAATTTGGTAAGCCAAGTGGAATTTGTATACAAATCATTACCACCAAGTATCATCAAGTTTGTGTGAAAAAATATTTGCTGGTATTTTGGAAACTCGTTATTTCTTAGAAGCTTGGCAACCCCTTTCAATGAAAGTGCTTTTCCACAGTCTGTGCCTATGGCTACTTGAAGAGGAAACAAAACATAGAGACAAATCTGAGAACTCCTTTATTTTGTCAAGTTTCAAAGAGCTACTACAAACCATGTTGGATTTACAGTTCCAAATTCATCTATCTATATAGAAGAGAACAGAGAGAAACCTAAATATAAAAACTGCTACTGTAGACGAACGCTTCAACCTAGAAGACCTAATTTGGTGAGCCAAGTGGGATTTGTGTACTGATCATTACCACCAAGTATCAACAAGATTGTGTGAAAAAATATTTGCTGGTATTTCGGAAACTCGTTATTTCTTAGAAGCTTGACAACCCATCTCAATGAAAGTGCTTTCCACAGTCTGTGCCTAGGTCTACTTGAAGAGGAAACAAACCATAGAGACAAAACTGAGAACTCCTTTATTTTGTGAAGTTTCAAAGCGCTACTACAAACCATGTTTGATTTAGAGTTCCAAATTTATCTATCTATATATGAGAGAACAGAGTGAAACCTAAATATAAAAACTGCTACTGTAGACGAACGCTTCAACCTAGAAGAACAAAATTTGGTGAGCCAAGTGGGACTTGTGTACTGATCATTACCACCACGTATCATCAAGATTGGGTGAAAAAATATTTGCTGGTATTTCGGAAACTCGTTATTTCTTAGAAGCTTGGGAACCCCTCTCAATGAAAGTGCTTTTCCATAGTCTGTGCCTAGGGCTACTTGAAGAGGAAACAAACCATAGCGACAAAACTGAGAACTCCTTTATTTTGTCAAGTTTCAAAGAGCTACTACAAACCATGTTGGATTTAGAGTTCCAAAATCATCTATCTATATGGGAGAGAACAGAGGGAAACCTAAATATAAAACCTGCTACTGTAGACGAACGCTTCAACCAAGAAGAACAAAATTTGGGGAGCCATTTGGGATTTGTGTACTGATCATTACCACCAAGTATTATCAAGATTGGGTGAAAAAATATTTGCTGGTATTTCGGAAACTCGTTATTTCGTAGAAGCTTAGGAACCCCTCTCAATGAAAGTGCTTTCCACAGTCTGGGCCTAGGGCTACTTGAAGAGGAAACAAACCATAGAGACAAAACTGAGAACTCCTTTATTTTGTCAAGTTTCAAAGAGCTACTACAAACCATGTTGGATTTAGAGTTCCAAATTCATCTATCTGTATAGGAGAGAACAGAGGGAAACCTAAATATAAAAACTGCTACTGTACACGAACGCTTCAACCTAGAAGAACAAAATTTGGTAAGCCAAGTGGGATTTGTGTACTGATCATTACCACCAAGTATCATCAAGATTGGTTGAAAAAAAATATTTGCTGGTATTTCGGAAACTCGTTATTTCTTAGAAGCTTGGCAACCCCTCTCAATGAAAGTGCTTTTCCACAGTCTGTGCCTAGGGCTACTTGAAGAGGAAACAAACCATAGAGGCAAAACTGAGAACTACTTTATTTTGTCAAGTTTCAAAGAGCTACTGCAAACCACGTTGGATTTAGAGTTCCAAATTCATCTCTCTATATAGGAGAGAACAGAGAGAAACCTAAATATAAAACTGCTACTGTAGACGAACGCTTCAACCTAGAAGAACAAAATTTTGTGAGTCTAGTGGGATTTGTGTACTGATCACTACCACCAGGTATCATCAAGATTGGGTGAAGAGATATTTGCTGGTATTTCAGAAACTCGTTATTTCTTAGAAGCTTATCAACCAATCTCAATGAAAGTGCTTTCCACAGTCTGTGCCTAGGGCTACTTGAAGAGGAAACAAACCATAGAGACAAAACAGAGAACTCCTTTATTTTGTCAAGTTTCAAAGAGCTACTACAAACCATGTTGGATTTAGAGTTCCAAATTCATCTATCTATATAGGAGAGAACAGAGGGAAACCTAAATATAAAAACTGCTACTGTGCACGAATGCTTCATCCTAGAAGAACAAAAATTGGTTAGCCAAGTGGGATTTGTGTGCTGATCTTTACCACCAAGTATCATCAAGTTTGGGTGAAAAAATATTTGCTGGTATTTCGGAAACTCGATATTTCTTAGTAGCTTGGCAACCCATCTCAATGAAAGTGCTTTTCCACAGTCTGTGCCTAGGGCTACTTGAAGAGGAAACAAACCATAGAGACAAAACTGAGAACTCCTTTATTTTGTCAAGTTTCAAGGAGCTACTACAAAGCATGTTGGATTTAGAGTTCCAAATTCATCTATCTATATAGGAGAGAACAGAGGGAAACCTAAATATAAAAACTGCTACTGTAGAAGAACGCTTCAACCTAGAAGAACAAAATTTGGTAAGCCAAGTGGGATTTGTATACTAATCATTACCACCAAGTATCATCAAGATTGGGTGAAAAAATATTTGCTGGTATTTCGGAAACTCGTTATTTCTTAGAAGCTTGGCAACCCCTCTCAATGAAAGTGCTTTTCCACAGTCTGTGCATAGGGCTACTTGAAAAGGAAACAAACCATAGAGACAAATCTGAGAACTCCTTTATTTTGTCAAGTTTCAAAGAGCTACTGCAAACCACGTTGGATTTAGAGTTCCAAATTCATCTATCTATATAGGAGAGAACAGAGGGAAACCTAAATATAAAAACTGCTACTGTAGACGAACGCTTCAACCTAGAAGAAAAAAATTTGGTGAGGCAAGTGGGATTTGTGTACTGATCACTACCACCAAGTATCATCAAGATTGGGTGAAGAAATATTTGCTGGTGTTTCGGAAACTCGTTATTTCTTAGAAGCTTGGCAACCAATCTCAATGAAAGTGCTTTCCACAGTCTGTGCCTAGGGCTACTTTAAGAGGAAACAAACCATAGAGACAAAACTGAGAACTCCTTTATTTTGTCAAGTTTCAAAGAGCTACTAAAAAGCATGTTGGATTTAGAGTTCCAAATTAATCTTTCTATATAGGAGAGAACAGAGGGAAACCTAAATATAAAAACTGCTACTGTAGACGAACGCTTCAAACTAGAAGAACAAAATTTGGTAAGGCAAGTGGGATTTGTATACAAATCATTACCACCAAGTATCATCAAGTTTGGGTGAAAAAATATTTGCTGGTATTTCTGAAACTCGTTATTTCTTAGAAGTTTGGCAACCCCTTTCAATGAAAGTGCTTTTCCACAGTCTGTGCCTAGGGATACTTGAAGAGGAAACAAAACATAGAGACAAATCTGAGAACTCCTTTATTTTGTCAAGTTTCAAAGAGCTACTACAAACCATGTTGGATTTAGAGTTCCAAATTCATCTATCTATATAGAAGAGAACAGAGAGAAACCTAAATATAAAAACTGCTACTGTAGACGAACGCTTCAACCTAGAAGACCTAATTTGGTGAGCCATGTGGGATTTGTGTACTGATCATTACTACCAAGTATCAACAAGATTGTGTGAAAAAATATTTGCTGGTATTTCGGAAACTCGTTATTTCTTAGAAGCTTGACAACCCATCTCAATGAAAGTGCTTTCCACAGTCTGTGCCTAGGGCTACTTGAAGAGGAAACAAACCATAGAGACAAAACTGAGAACTCCTTTATTTTGTCAAGTTTCAAAGCGCTACTACAAACCATGTTGGATTTAGAGTTCCAAATTTATCTATCTATATATGAGAGAACAGAGGGAAACCTAAATATAAAAACTGCTACTGTAGACGAACGCTTCAACCTAGAACAACAAAATTTGGTGAGCCAAGTGGGACTTGTGTACTGATCATTACCACCAAGTATCATCAAGATTGGGTGAAAAAATATTTGCTGGTATTTCAAAAACTCGTTATTTCTTAGAAGCTTGGGAACCCCTCTCAATGAAAGTGCTTTTCCACAGTCTGTGCCTAGGGCTACTTGAAGAGGAAACAAACCATAGTGACAAAACTGAGAACTCCTTTATTTTGTCACGTTTCAAAGAGCTACTAGAAACCATGTTGGATTTAGAGTTCCAAAATCATCTATCTATATGGGAGAGAACAGAGGGAAACCTAAATATAAAACCTGCTACTGTAGACGAACGATTCAACCTAGAAGAACAAAATTTGGGGAGCCATTTGGGATTTGTGTACTGATCATTACCACCAAGTATTATCAAGATTGTGTGAAAAAATATTTGCTGGTATTTCGGAAACTCGTTATTTCGTAGAAGCTTAGGAACCCCTCTCAATGAAAGTGCTTTCCACAGTCTGGGCCTAGGGCTACTTGAAGAGGAAACAAACCATAGAGACAAAACTGAGAACTCCTTTATTTTGTCAAGTTTCAAAGAGCTACTACAAACCATGTTGGATTTAGAGTTCCAAATTCATCTATCTGTATAGGAGAGAACAGAGGGAAACCTAAATATAAAAACTGCTACTGTACACGAACGCTTCAACCTAGAAGAACAAAATTTGGTAAGCCAAGTGGGATTTGTGTACTGATCATTACCACCAAGTATCATCAAGATTGGTTGAAAAAAAATATTTGCTGGTATTTCGGAAACTCGTTATTTCTTAGAAGCTTGGCAACCCCTCTCAATGAAAGTGCTTTTCCACAATCTGTGCCTAGGGCTACTTGAAGAGGAAACAAACCATAGAGGCAAAACTGAGAACTCCTTTATTTTGTCAAGTTTCAAAGAGCTACTGCAAACCACGTTGGATTTAGAGTTCCAAATTCATCTCTCTATATAGGAGAGAACAGAGAGAAACCTAAATATAAAACTGCTACTGTAGACGAACGCTTCAACCTAGAAGAACAAAATTTTGTGAGGCAAGTGGGATTTGTGTACTGATCACTACCACAAGGTATCATCAAGATTGGGTGAAGAGATATTTGCTGGTATTTCAGAAACTCGTTATTTCTTAGAAGCTTGGCAACCAATCTCAATGAAAGTGCTTTCCACAGTCTGTGCCTAGGGCTACTTTAAGAGGAAACAAACCATAGAGACAAAACAGAGAACTCCTTTATTTTGTCAAGTTTCAAAGAGCTACTACAAACCATGTTGGATTTAGAGTTCCAAATTCATCTATCTATATAGGAGAGAACAGAGGGAAACCTAAATATAAAAACTGCTACTGTACACGAATGCTTCATCCTAGATGAACAAAAATTGGTTAGCCAAGTGGGATTTGTGTGCTGATCTTTACCACCAAGTATCATCAAGTTTGGCTGAAAAAATATTTGCTGGTATTTCGGAAACTCGATATTTCTTAGTAGCTTGGCAACCCATCTCAATGAAAGTGCTTTTCCACAGTCTGTGCCTAGGGCTACTTGAAGAGGAAACAAACCATAGAGACAAAACTGAGAACTCCTTTATTTTGTCAAGTTTCAAGGAGCTACTACAAAGCATGTTGGATTTAGAGTTCCAAATTCATCTATCTATATAGGAGGAGAACAGAGGGAAACCTAAATATAAAAACTGCTACTGTAGAAGAACGCTTCAACCTAGAAGAACAAAATTTGGTAAGCCAAGTGGGATTTGTATACTAATCATTACCACCAAGTATCATCAAGATTGGGTGAAAAAATATTTGCTGGTATTTCGGAAACTCGTTATTTCTTAGAAGCTTGGCAACCCCTCTCAATGAAAGTGCTTTTCCACAGTCTGCGCCTAGGGCTACTTGAAGAGGAAACAAACCATAGAGACAAAACTCAGAACTCCATTATTTTCTCAAGTTTCAAAGAGCTACTACAAACCATGTTGGATTTAGAGTTCCAAATTGATCTATCTATATATGAGAGAACAGAGTGAAACCTAAATATAAAAACTGCTACTGTAGACGAACGTTTCAACCTAGAAGAACAAAATTTGGTGAGCCAAGTGGGATCTGTGTACTGATCATTAGCAACCAGTATCATCAAGATTGGGTGAAAAAATATTTGCTGGTATTATGGAAACTCGTTATTTCTTAGAAGCTTGGCAACCCCTCTCAATGAAAGTGCTTCCACAGTCTTTGCTTAGGGCTACTTGAAGAGGAAACAAACCATAGAGACAAAACTGAGAACTCCTTTATTTTGTCAAGTTTCAAAGAGCTACTACAAACCATGTTGGATTTAGAGTTCCAAATTCATATATCTATATAGGAGATAACAGAGGGAAACCTAAATATAAAATCTTCTACTGTATTCGAACGCTTCAACCTAGAAGAACACAATTTGGTGAGCCAAGTGGGATTTGTGTACTGATCATTAGCAACCAGTATCATCAAGATTGGGTGAAAAAATATTTGCTGGTACTTGGGAAACCCGTTATTTCTTAGAAGCTTGGCAACCCCTCTCAATGAAAGTGGTTTTCCACAGTCTGTGTCTAGGGCTACTTGAAGAGGAAACAAACCATAGAGACAAAACTGAGAACTCCTTTATTTTGTCAAGTTTCAAAGAGCTACTACAAACCATGTTGGATTTAGAGTTCCAAATTCATCTATCTATATATGAGAGAACAGAGTGAAACCTAAATATAAAAACGGCTACTGTAGACAAACGCTTCAACCTAGAAGAACATAATTTGGTGAGCCAAGCGGGTACTGTGTACTGATCATTACCACCAAGTATCATCAAGATTGGGTGATAAAATATTTGCTGATATTTCGGAAACTCGTTATTTCTTAGAAGCTTGGCAACCCCTCTCAATGAAAGTGGTTTTCCACAGTCTGTGCCTAGGGCTACTTGAAGAGGAATCAAACCATAGAGACAAAACTCAGAACTCTTTATTTTGTCGAGTTTCAAAGAGCTACTACAAACCATGTTGGATTTAGAGTTCCAAATTCATCTATCTATATATGAGAGAACAGAGTGAAACCTAAATATAAAAACTGCTACTGTAGACGAACGCTTCAACCTAGAAGAACAAAATTTGGTGAGCCAAGTGGGATTTGTGTACTGATCATTACCACCAAGTATCATCAAGATTGGGTGAAAAAATATTTGCTGGTATTTCGGAAACTTGTAATTTCTTAGAAGCTTGGCAAACTCTCTCAATGAAAGTGCTTTTCCACAGTCTGTGCCTAGGGCTACTTGAAGAGGAAACAAACCATAGAGACCAAACTCAGAACTCCTTTATTTTGTCAAGTTTCAAAGAGCTACTACAAACCATGTTGGATTTAGAGTTACAAATTCATATATCTATATAGGAGAGGACAGAGGGAAACCTAAATATAAAAACTTCTACTGTAGGCGAACGCTTCAACCTAGAAGAACACAATTTGGTGAGCCAAGTGGGATTTGTGTACTGATCATTAGCAACCAGTATCATCAAGATTGGGTGAAAAAATATTTGCTGATATTTCGGAAACTCGTTATTTCTTAGAAGCTTGGCAAACTCTCTCAATGAAAGTGCTTTTCCACAGTCTTTGCCTAGGGCTACTTGAAGAGGAAACAAACCATAGAGACAAAACTGAGAACTCCTTTATTTTGTCAAGTTTCAAAGAGCTACTACAAACCATGTTGGATTTAGAGTTCCAAATTCATCTATCTATACAGGAGAGAACAGAGGGAAACCTAAATATAAAAACTGCTACTGTAGGCGAACGCTTCAACCTAGAAGAACAAAATTTGCTGAGCCAAGTGGGATTTGTGTGCTGATCATTAGCAACAAGTATCATCAAGATTGGGTGAAAAAATATTTGCTGGTACTTCGGAAACTCGTTATTTCTTAGAAGCTTGGCAACCCCTCTCAATTAAATTGCTTTTCCAGAGTCTGCGCCTAGGGCTTCTTGAAGAGGAAACAAACCATAGAGACAAAACCCCGAACACCTTTATTATGTCAAGTTTCAAAGAGCTACTACAAACCATGTTGGATTTAGAGTTCCAAATTCATCTATCTATATATGAGAGAACAGAGTGAAACCTAAATATAAAAACGGCTACTGTAGACGAACGCTTCAAACTAGAAGAACAAAATTTGGTGAGCCAAGTGGGATTTGTGTACTGATCATTAGCATCAAGTATCATCAAGATTGGGTGAAAAAATATTTGCTGATATTTCAGAAACTCGTTATTTCTTAGAAGCTTGGCAACCCCTCTCAATGAAAGTGCTTTTCCACAGTGTGTGCCTAGTGCTAATTGAAGAGAAAACAAACCATAGAGACAAAACTGAGAACTCCTATATTTTGTCAAGTTTCAAAGAGCTACTACAAACCATGTTGGATTTAGAGTTCCAAATTCATCTATCTATACAGGAGAGAACAGAGGGAAACCTAAATATAAAAACAGCTACTGTAGACGAACACTTCAACCTAGAAGAACAAAATTATGTGAGCCAAGTGGCATTTGTGTGCTGATCATTAGCAACAAGTATCATCAAGATTGGGTGAAAAAATATTTGCTGATATTTCAGAAACTCGTTATTTCTTAGAAGCTTGGCAACCCCTTCAATGAAAGTGGTTTTCCACAGTCTGTGCCTAGGGCTAATTGAAGAGGAAACAAACCATAGAGACAAAACTCAGAACTCTTTATTTTGTCAAGTTTCAAAGAGCTACTACAAACAATGTTGGATTTAGAGTTCCAAATTCATCTATCTATATATGAGAGAACAGAGTGAAACCTAAATATAAAAACTGCTACTGTAGACGAACGCTTCAACCTAGAAGAACAAAATTTGGTGAGCCAAGAGGGATCTGTGTCGTGATCATTACCACCAAGTATCATCAAGATTGGGTGAAAAAATATTTGCTGGTATTTCGGAAACTCGTTATTTCTTAGAAGCTTGGCAACCCCTCTCAATGAAAGTGGTTTTCCACAGTCTGTGCCTAGGGCTACTTGAAGAGGAAACAAACCATAGAGACAAAACTGAGAACTCCTTTATTTTGTTAAGTTTCAAAGAGCTACTACAAACCATGTTAGATTTAGAGTTACAAATTCATATATCTATAGAGGAGAGGACAGAGGGAAACCTAAATATAAAAACTTCTACTGTAGGCGAACGCTTCAACCTAGAAGAACACAATTTGGTGAGCCAAGTGGGATTTGTGTACTGATCATTAGCAACCAGTATCATCAAGATTGGGTGAAAAAATATTTGCTGGTACTTGGGAAACCCGTTATTTCTTAGAAGCTTGGCAACCCCTCTCAATGAAAGTGGTTTTCCACAGTCTGTGTCTAGGGCTACTTGAAGAGGAAACAAACCATAGAGACAAAACTGAGAACTCCTTTATTTTGTCAAGTTTCAAAGAGCTACTACAAACCATGTTGGATTTAGAGTTCCAAATTCATCTATCTATATATGAGAGAACAGAGTGAAACCTAAATATAAAAACGGCTACTGTAGAGAAACGCTTCAACCTAGAAGAACATAATTTGGTGAGCCAAGCGGGTACTGTGTACTGATCATTACCACCAAGTATCATCAAGATTGGGTGATAAAATATTTGCTGATATTTCGGAAACTCGTTATTTCTTAGAAGCTTGGCAACCCCTCTCAATGAAAGTGGTTTTCCACAGTCTGTGCCTAGGGCTACTTGAAGAGGAATCAAACCATAGAGACAAAACTCAGAACTCTTTATTTTGTCGAGTTTCAAAGAGCTACTACAAACCATGTTGGATTTAGAGTTCCAAATTCATCTATCTATATATGAGAGAACAGAGTGAAACCTAAATATAAAAACTGCTACTGTAGACGAACGCTTCAACCTAGAAGAACAAAATTTGGTGAGCCAAGTGGGATTTGTGTACTGATCATTACCACCAAGTATCATCAAGATTGGGTGAAAAAATATTTGCTGGTATTTCGGAAACTTGTAATTTCTTAGAAGCTTGGCAAACTCTCTCAATGAAAGTGCTTTTCCACAGTCTGTGCCTAGGTCTACTTGAAGAGGAAACAAACCATAGAGACCAAACTCAGAACTCCTTTATTTTGTCAAGTTTCAAAGAGCTACTACAAACCATGTTGGATTTAGAGTTACAAATTCATATATCTATATAGGAGAGGACAGAGGGAAACCTAAATATAAAAACTTCTACTGTAGGCGAACGCTTCAACCTAGAAGAACACAATTTGGTGAGCCAAGTGGGATTTGTGTACTGATCATTAGCAACCAGTATCATCAAGATTGGGTGAAAAAATATTTGCTGATATTTCGGAAACTCGTTATTTCTTAGAAGCTTGGCAAACTCTCTCAATGAAAGTGCTTTTCCACAGTCTTTGCCTAGGGCTACTTGAAGAGGAAACAAACCATAGAGACAAAACTGAGAACTCCTTTATTTTGTCAAGTTTCAAAGAGCTACTACAAACCATGTTGGATTTAGAGTTCCAAATTCATCTATCTATACAGGAGAGAACAGAGGGAAACCTAAATATAAAAACTGCTACTGTAGGCGAACGCTTCAACCTAGAAGAACAAAATTTGCTGAGCCAAGTGGGATTTGTGTGCTGATCATTAGCAACAAGTATCATCAAGATTGGGTGAAAAAATATTTGCTGGTACTTCGGAAACTCGTTATTTCTTAGAAGCTTGGCAACCCCTCTCAATTAAATTGCTTTTCCAGAGTCTGCGCCTAGGGCTTCTTGAAGAGGAAACAAACCATAGAGACAAAACCCCGAACACCTTTATTATGTCAAGTTTCAAAGAGCTACTACAAACCATGTTGGATTTAGAGTTCCAAATTCATCTATCTATATATGAGAGAACAGAGTGAAACCTAAATATAAAAACGGCTACTGTAGACGAACGCTTCAAACTAGAAGAACAAAATTTAGTGAGCCAAGTGGGATTTGTGTACTGATCATTAGCATCAAGTGTCATCAAGATTGGGTGAAAAAATATTTGCTGATATTTCAGAAACTCGTTATTTCTTAGAAGCTTGGCAACCCCTCTCAATGAAAGTGCTTTTCCACAGTGTGTGCCTAGTGCTAATTGAAGAGAAAACAAACCATAGAGACAAAACTGAGAACTCCTATATTTTGTCAAGTTTCAAAGAGCTACTACAAACCATGTTGGATTTAGAGTTCCAAATTCATCTATCTATACAGGAGAGAACAGAGGGAAACCTAAATATAAAAACAGCTACTGTAGACGAACACTTCAACCTAGAAGAACAAAATTATGTGAGCCAAGTGGCATTTGTGTGCTGATCATTAGCAACAAGTATCATCAAGATTGGGTGAAAAAATATTTGCTGATATTTCAGAAACTCGTTATTTCTTAGAAGCTTGGCAACCCCTTCAATGAAAGTGGTTTTCCACAGTCTGTGCCTAGGGCTAATTGAAGAGGAAACAAACCATAGAGACAAAACTCAGAACTCTTTATTTTGTCAAGTTTCAAAGAGCTACTACAAACAATGTTGGATTTAGAGTTCCAAATTCATCTATCTATATATGAGAGAACAGAGTGAAACCTAAATATAAAAACTGCTACTGTAGACGAACGCTTCAACCTAGAAGAACAAAATTTGGTGAGCCAAGAGGGATCTGTGTCGTGATCATTACCACCAAGTATCATCAAGATTGGGTGAAAAAATATTTGCTGGTATTTCGGAAACTCGTTATTTCTTAGAAGCTTGGCAACCCCTCTCAATGAAAGTGGTTTTCCACAGTCTGTGCCTAGGGCTACTTGAAGAGGAAACAAACCATAGAGACAAAACTGAGAACTCCTTTATTTTGTTAAGTTTCAAAGAGCTACTACAAACCATGTTAGATTTAGAGTTACAAATTCATATATCTATAGAGGAGAGGACAGAGGGAAACCTAAATATAAAAACTTCTACTGTAGGCGAACGCTTCAACCTAGAAGAACACAATTTGGTGAGCCAAGTGGGATTTGTGTACTGATCATTAGCAACCAGTATCATCAAGATTGGGTGAAAAAATATTTGCTGATATTTCGGAAACTCGTTATTTCTTAGAAGCTTGGCAACCCCTCTCAATGAAAGTGGTTTTCCACAGTCTGTGCCTAGGGCTAATTGAAGAGGAAACAAACCATAGAGACAAAACTCAGAACTCTTTATTTTGTCAAGTTTCAAAGAGCTACTACAAACAATGTTGGATTTAGAGTTCCAAATTCATCTATCTATATATGAGAGAACAGAGTGAAACCTAAATATAAAAACTGCTACTGTAGACGAACGCTTCAACCTAGAAGAACAAAATTTGGTGAGCCAAGAGGGATCTGTGTCGTGATCATTACCACCAAGTATCATCAAGATTGGGTGAAAAAATATTTGCTGGTATTTCGGAAACTCGTTATTTCTTAGAAGCTTGGCAACCCCTCTCAATGAAAGTGGTTTTCCACAGTCTGTGCCTAGGGCTACTTGAAGAGGAAACAAACCATAGAGACAAAACTGAGAACTCCTTTATTTTGTTAAGTTTCAAAGAGCTACTACAAACCATGTTAGATTTAGAGTTACAAATTCATATATCTATAGAGGAGAGGACAGAGGGAAACCTAAATATAAAAACTTCTACTGTAGGCGAACGCTTCAACCTAGAAGAACACAATTTGGTGAGCCAAGTGGGATTTGTGTACTGATCATTAGCAACCAGTATCATCAAGATTGGGTGAAAAAATATTTGCTGATATTTCGGAAACTCGTTATTTCTTAGAAGCTTGGCAACCCCTCTCAATGAAAGTGGTTTTCCACAGTCTGTGCCTAGGGCTAATTGAAGAGGAAACAAACCATAGAGACAAAACTCAGAACTCTTTATTTTGTCAAGTTTCAAAGAGCTACTACAAACAATGTTGGATTTAGAGTTCCAAATTCATCTATCTATATATGAGAGAACAGAGTGAAACCTAAATATAAAAACTGCTACTGTAGACGAACGCTTCAACCTAGAAGAACAAAATTTGGTGAGCCAAGAGGGATCTGTGTCGTGATCATTACCACCAAGTATCATCAAGATTGGGTGAAAAAATATTTGCTGGTATTTCGGAAACTCGTTATTTCTTAGAAGCTTGGCAACCCCTCTCAATGAAAGTGGTTTTCCACAGTCTGTGCCTAGGGCTACTTGAAGAGGAAACAAACCATAGAGACAAAACTGAGAACTCCTTTATTTTGTTAAGTTTCAAAGAGCTACTACAAACCATGTTAGATTTAGAGTTACAAATTCATATATCTATAGAGGAGAGGACAGAGGGAAACCTAAATATAAAAACTTCTACTGTAGGCGAACGCTTCAACCTAGAAGAACACAATTTGGTGAGCCAAGTGGGATTTGTGTACTGATCATTAGCAACCAGTATCATCAAGATTGGGTGAAAAAATATTTGCTGATATTTCGGAAACTCGTTATTTCTTAGAAGCTTGGCAACCCCTCTCAATGAAAGTGGTTTTCCACAGTCTGTGCCTAGGGCTACTTGAAGAGGAAACAAACCATAGAGACAAAACTCAGAACTCTTTATTTTGTCGAGTTTCAAAGAGCTACTACAAACCATGTTGGATTTAGAGTTCCAAATTCATCTATCTATATATGAGAGAACAGAGTGAAACCTAAATATAAAAACTGCTACTGTAGACGAACGCTTCAACCTAGAAGAACAAAATTTGGTGAGCCAAGTGGGATCTGTGTACTGATCATTAGCAACCAGTATCATCAAGATTGGGTGAAAAAATATTTGCTGGTATTATGGAAACTCGTTATTTCTTAGAAGCTTGGCAACCCCACTCAATGAAAGTGCTTCCACAGTCTGTGCCTAGGGCTACTTGAAGAGGAAACAAACCATAGAGACAAAACTGAGAACTCCTTTATTTTGTCAAGTTTCAAACAGCTACTACAAACCATGTTGTATTTAGAGGTACAAATTCATCTATCTATATATTAGAGAACAGAGAGAAACCTAAATATAAAAACTGCTACTGTAGACGATCGCTTCAACCTAGAAGAACAAAATTTTGTGAGCCAAGTGGGATTTGTGTACTGATCATTACCACCAAGTATCATCAAGATTGGGTGAAAAAATATTTGCTGGTATTTCGGAGACTTGTAATTTCTTAGAAGCTTGGCAAACTCTCTCAATGAAAGTGCTTTTCCACAGTCTGTGCCTAGGGCTACTTGAAGAGGAAACAAACCATAGAGACAAAACTGAGAACTCCTTTATTTTGTCAAGTTTCAAAGAGCTACTACAAACCATGTTGGATTTAGAGTTACAAATTCATATATCTACACAGGAGAGAACAGAGGGAAACCTAAATATAAAATTCTACTGTAGGCGAACGCTTCAACCTAGAAGAACACAATTTGGTGAGCCAAGTGGGATTTGTGTACTGATCATTAGCAACCAGTATCATCAAGATTGGGTGAAAAAATATTTGCTGGTATATTGGATACACGTTATTTCTTAGAAGCTTGGCAACCCCTCTCAATGAAAGTGTTTTTCCACAGTCTGTGCCTAGGGCTACTTGAAGAGGAAACAAAGCATAGAAACAAAACTCAGAACTCTTTATTTTTCAAGTTTAAAGAGAGACTACCAACCATGTTGGATTTAGAGTTCCAAATTCATCTATCTATATATGAGAGAACAGAGTGAAACCTAAATATAAAAACTGCTACTGTAGACGAACGCTTCAACCTAGAAGAACAAAATATGGTGAGCCAAGTGGGATCTGTGTACTGATCGTTCCCACCAAGTATCATCAAGATTGGGTGAAAAAATATTTGCTGGTATTTCGGAAACTCGTTATTTCTTAGAAGCTTGGCAACCCCTCTCAATGAAAGTGCTTTTCCACAGTCTGTGCCTAGGGCTACTTGAAGAGGAAACAAACCATAGAGACAAAACTGAGAACTCCTTTATTTTGTCAAGTTTCAAAGAGCTACTACAATCCATGTTGGATTTAAAGTTCCAAATTCATCTATCTATATAGGAGAGAACAGAGAGAAACCTAAATATAAAAACTGCTACTGTAGACGAACGCTTCAATCTAAAAGAACAAAATTTGGTGAGCCAAGTGGGATTTGTGTACTGATCATTACCACCAAGTATCATCAAGATTGGGTGAAAAAATATTTGCTGGTATATTGGATACACGTTATTTCTTAGAAGCTTGGCAACCCCTCTCAATGAAAGTGCTTTTCCACAGTCTGTGCCTAGGGCTACTTGAAGAGGAAACAAACCATAGAGACAAAACTGAAAACTCCTTTATTTTGTCATGTTTCAAAGAGCTACTACAATCCATGTTGGATTTAGAGTTCCAAATTCATCTATCTATATATGAGAGAACAGAGTGAAACCTAAGTATAAAAACTGCTACTGTAGACGAACGCTTCAACCTAGAAGAACAAAATTTGGTGAGCCAAGTGGGAACTGTGTACTGATCATTCCCTCCAAGTATCATCAAGATTGGGTGAAAAAATATTTGCTGGTAATTCGGAAACTCGTTATTTCTTAGAAGCTTGGCAACCCCTCTCAGTGAAAGTGCTTTTCCACAGTCTGTGCCTAGGGCTACTTGAAGAGGAAACAAACCATAGAGACAAAACTGAAAACTCCTTTATTTTGTCAAATTTCAAAGAGCTACTACAATCCATGTTGGATTTAAAGTTCCAAATTCATCTATCTATATAGGAGAGAACAGAGAGAAACCTAAATATAAAAACTGCTACTGTAGACGAACGCTTCAACCTAGAAGAACAAAATTTGGTGAGCCAAGTGGGATTTGTGTACTGATCATTTCCACCAAGTATCATCAAGATTGGGTGAAGAAATATTTGCTGGTATTTTGGAAACACCTTATTTCTTAGAAGCTTGGCAACCCATCTCAATGAAAGTGCTTCCACAGTCTGTGCCTAGGGCTACTTGAAGAGGAAACAAACCATAGAGACAAAACTGAGAACTCCTTTATTTTGTCATGTTTCAAAGAGCTACTACAATCCATGTTGGATTTAGAGTTCCAAATTCATCTATCTATATAGGAGAGAACAGAGAGAAACCTAAATATAAAAACTGCTACTGTAGACGAACGCTTCAAACTAGGAGAACAAAATTTGGTAAGGCAAGTGGGATTTGTATACAAATCATTACCACCAAGTATCATCAAGTTTGGGTGAAAAAATATTTGCTGGTATTTCCGAAACTCGTTATTTCTTAGAAGTTTGGCAACCCCTTTCAATGAAAGTGCTTTTCCACAGTCTGTGCCTAGGGCTACTTGAAGAGGAAACAAAACATAGAGACAAATCTGAGAACTCCTTTATTTTGTCAAGTTTCAAAGAGCTACTACAAACCATGTTGGATTTAGAGTTCCAAATTCATCTATCTATATAGAAGAGAACAGAGAGAAACCTAAATATAAAAACTGCTACTGTAGACGAACGCTTCAACCTAGAAGACCTAATTTGGTGAGCCATGTGGGATTTGTGTACTGATCATTACCACCAAGTATCAACAAGATTGTGTGAAAAAATATTTGCTGGTATTTCGGAAACTCGTTATTTCTTAGAAGCTTGACAACCCATCTCAATGAAAGTGCTTTCCACAGTCTGTGCCTAGGGCTACTTGAAGAGGAAACAAACCATAGAGACAAAACTGAGAACTCCTTTATTTTGTCAAGTTTCAAAGCGCTACTACAAACCATGTTGGATTTAGAGTTCCAAATTTATCTATCTATATATGAGAGAACAGAGGGAAACCTAAATATAAAAACTGCTACTGTAGACGAACGCTTCAACCTAGAACAACAAAATTTGGTGAGCCAAGTGGGACTTGTGTACTGATCATTACCACCAAGTATCATCAAGATTGGGTGAAAAAATATTTGCTGGTATTTCGGAAACTCGTTATTTCTTAGAAGCTTGGGAACCCCTCTCAATGAAAGTGCTTTTCCACAGTCTGTGCCTAGGGCTACTTGAAGAGGAAACAAACCATAGCGACAAAACTGAGAACTCCTTTATTTTGTCACGTTTCAAAGAGCTACTAGAAACCATGTTGGATTTAGAGTTCCAAAATCATCTATCTATATGGGAGAGAACAGAGGGAAACCTAAATATAAAACCTGCTACTGTAGACGAACGATTCAACCTAGAAGAACAAAATTTGGGGAGCCATTTGGGATTTGTGTACTGATCATTACCACCAAGTATTATCAAGATTGGGTGAAAAAATATTTGCTGGTATTTCGGAAACTCGTTATTTCGTAGAAGCTTAGGAACCCCTCTCAATGAAAGTGCTTTCCACAGTCTGGGCCTAGGGCTACTTGAAGAGGAAACAAACCATAGAGACAAAACTGAGAACTCCTTTATTTTGTCAAGTTTCAAAGAGCTACTACAAACCATGTTGGATTTAGAGTTCCAAATTCATCTATCTGTATAGGAGAGAACAGAGGGAAACCTAAATATAAAAACTGCTACTGTACACGAACGCTTCAACCTAGAAGAACAAAATTTGGTAAGCCAAGTGGGATTTGTGTACTGATCATTACCACCAAGTATCATCAAGATTGGTTGAAAAAAAATATTTGCTGGTATTTCGGAAACTCGTTATTTCTTAGAAGCTTGGCAACCCCTCTCAATGAAAGTGCTTTTCCACAGTCTGTGCCTAGGGCTACTTGAAGAGGAAACAAACCATAGAGGCAAAACTGAGAACTCCTTGAGCTACTGCAAACCACGTTGGATTTAGAGTTCCAAATTCATCTCTATAGGAGAGAACAGAGAGAAACCTAAATATAAAACTGCTACTGTAGACGAACGCTTCAACTAGAAGAACAAAATTTTGTGAGGCAAGTGGGATTTGTGTACTGATCACTACCACCACGTATCATCAAGATTGGGTGAAAAAATATTTGCTGGTATTTCGGAAACTCGTTATTTCTTAGAAGCTTGGCAACCCCTCTCAATGAAAGTGCTTTTCCACAGTCTGTGCCTAGGGCTACTTGAAGAGGAAAACAAACCATAGAGGCAAAACTGAGAACTCCTTTATTTTGTCAAGTTTCAAAGAGCTACTGCAAACCACGTTGGATTTAGAGTTCCAAATTCATCTCTCTATATAGGAGAGAACAGAGAGAAACCTTAATATAAAACTGCTACTGTAGACGAACGCTTCAACCTAGAAGAACAAAATTTTGTGAGGCAAGTGGGATTGTGTACTGATCACTACCACCAGGTATCATCAAGATTGGGTGAAGAAAATATTTGCTGGTATTTCGGAAACTCGTTATTTCTTAGAAGCTTGGCAACCAATCTCAATGAAAGTGCTTTCCACAGTCTGTGCCTAGGGCTACTTTAAGAGGAAACAAACCATAGAGATAAAACAGAGAACTCCTTTATTTTGTCAAGTTTCAAAGAGCTACTACAAACCATGTTGGATTTAGAGTTCCAAATTCATCTATCTATATAGGAGAGAACAGAGGGAAACCTAAATATAAAAACTGCTACTGTACACAAATGCTTCATCCTAGATGAACAAAAAATTGGTTAGCCAAGTGGGATTTGTGTGCTGATCTTTACCACAATGGTATCATCAAGTTTGGGTGAAAAAATATTTGCCTGGTATTTCGGAAACTCGATTATTTCTTAGTAGCTTGGCAACCCATCTCAATGAAAGTGCTTTTCCACAGTCTGTTCCTAGGGCTATATGAAGAGGAAACAAACCAGAGAGACAAAACTGAGAACTCCTTTATTTTGTCAGTTTTCAAAGAGCTACTAAAAACCATGTTGGATTTAGAGTTCCAAATTCATCTATCTGTATAGGAGAGAATAGAGGGAAACCTAAATATAAAAACGGCTACTGTACTCGAACGCTTCAACCTAGAAGAACTAAATTTGGTGAGCCAAGTGGGATTTGTGTACTGATCATTAGCAACAAGTATCATCAAGATTGGGTGAAAAAATATTTGCTGGTATTTCGGAAACTCGTTATTTCTTAGAAGCTGGGCAACCCCTCTCAATGAAAGTGCTTTTCCACAGTCTGTGCCTAGGGCTACTTGAAGAGGAAAAAAACCATAGAGACAAAACTGAGAACTCCTATATTTTGTCAAGTTTCAAAGAGCTACTACAACCATGTTGGATTTAGAGTTCCAAATTCATCTATCTATATAGAGAGAACAGAGGGAAACCTAAATATAAAAACTGCTACTGTACACGAATGCTTCATCCTAGATGAACAAAAATTGGTTAGCCAAGTGGGATTTGTGTGCTGATCTTTACCACCAAGTATCATCAAGTTTGCTGAAAAAATATTTGGCTGGTATTTCGAAACTCGATATTTTCTTAGTAGCTTGGCAACCCATCTCAATGAAAGTGCTTTTCCACAGTCTGTGCCTGGGCTACTTGAAGAGGAAACAAACCATAGAGACAAAACTGGAGAACTCCTTTATTTTGTCAAGTTCAAGGAAGCTACTACAAAGCATGTTGGATTTAGAGTTCCAAATTCATCTATCTATATAGGAGAGAACAGAGGGAAACCTAAAAATAATAAAAACTGCTACTGTAGAAGAACGCTTCAACCTAGAAGAACAAAATTTGGTAAGCCAGTGGGATTTGTTATACTAATCATTACCACCAAGTATCTTCAAGATTGGTGAAAAAATATTTGCTGGTATTTCGGAAACTCGTTATTTCTTAGAAGCTTGGCAACCCTCTCAATGAAAGTGCTTTTCCACAGTCTGTGCATAGGGACTTGAAAAGGAAACAAACCATAGAGACAAATCTGAGAACTCCTTTATTTTGTCAAGTTTCAAAGAGCTACTGCAAACCACGTTGGATTTAGAGTTCCAAATTCATCTATCTATATAGGAGAGAACAGAGGAAACCTAAATATAAAAACTGCTACTGTAAACGAACGCTTCAACCTGAAGAAAAAAATTTGGTGAGGCAAGTGGGATTTGTGTACTGATCACTACCACCAAGTATCATCAAGATTGGGTGAAGAAATATTTGCTGGTGTTTCGGAAACTCGTTATTTCTTAGAAGCTTGGCAACCAATCTCAATGAAAGTGCTTTCCACAGTCTGTGCCTAGGGCTACTTTAAGAGGAAACAAACCATAGAGACAAAACTGAGAACTCCTTTATTTTGTCAAGTTTCAAAGAGCTACTAAAAAGCATGTTGGATTTAGAGTTCAAATTAATCTTTCTATATAGGAGAGAAACTGAGGGGAAACCCTAAATATAAAACTGCTACTGTAGACGAACGCTTCAAACTAGAAGAACAAAATTTGTAAGGCAAGTGGGATTTGTATACAAATCATTACCACCAAGTATCATCAAGTTTGGGTTGAAAAAATATTTGCTGGTATTTCCGGAAACTCGTTATTTCTTAGAAGTTTGGCAACCCCTTTCAATGAAAGTGCTTTTCCACAGTCTGTGCCTAGGGCTACTTGAAGAGGAAACAAAACATAGAGACAAATCTGAGAACTCCTTTTATTTTGTCAAGTTTCAAAGAGCTACTACAAACCATGTTGGATTTAGAGTTCCAAATTCATCTATCTATATAGAAGAGAACAGAGAGAAACCTAAATATAAAAACTGCTACTGTAGACGAACGCTTCAACCCTAGAAGACCTAATTTGGTGAGCCATGTGGGATTTGTGTACTGATCATTACCACCAAGTATCAACAAGATTGTGTGAAAAAATATTGCTGGTATTTCGGAAACTCGTTATTTCTTAGAAGCTTGACAACCCATCTCAATGAAAGTGCTTTCCACAGTCTGTGCCTAGGGCTACTTGAAGAGGAAACAACCATAGAGACAAAACTGAGAACTCCTTTATTTTGTCAAGTTTCAAAGCGCTACTACAAACCATGTTGGATTTAGAGTTCCAAATTTATCTATCTATATATGAGAGAACAGAGGGAAACCTAAATATAAAACTGCTACTGTAGACGAACGCTTCAACCTAGAACAACAAAATTTGGTGAGCCAAGTGGGACTTGTGTACTGATCATTACCACCACGTATCATCAAGATTGGGTGAAAAAATATTTGCTGGTATTTCGGAAACTCGTTATTTCTTAGAAGCTTGGCAACCCCTCTCAATGAAAGTGCTTTTCCACAGTCTGTGCCTAGGGGCTACTTGAAGAGGAAACAAACCATAGAGGCAAAACTGAGAACTCCTTTTTTTTGTCAAGTTTCAAAGAGCTACTGCAAACCACGTTGGATTTAGAGTTCCAAATTCATCTCTCTATATAGGAGAGAAACAGAGAGAAACCTTAATATAAAACTGCTACTGTAGACGAACGCTTCAACCTAGAAGAACAAAATTTTGTGAGGCAAGTGGGATTTGTGTACTGATCACTACCACCAGGTATCATCAAGATTGGGTGAAGAAATATTTGCTGTATTTCGGAAACTCGTTTATTTCTTAGAGCTTGGCAACCAATCTCAATGAAAGTGCTTTCCACAGTCTGTGCCTAGGGCTACTTTAAGAGGAAACAAACCATAGAGATAAAACAGAGAACTCCTTTATTTTGTCAAGTTTCAAAGAGCTACTACAAACCATGTTGGATTTAGAGTTCCAAATTCATCTATCTATATAGGAGAGAACAGAGGGAAACCTAAATATAAAAACTGCTACTGTACACGAATGCTTCTTCCTAGATGAACAAAAATTGGTTAGCCAAGTGGGATTTGTGTGCTGATCTTTACCACCATGTATCATCAAGTTTGGGTGAAAAAATATTTGCTGGTATTCGAAACTCGTTATTTCTTAGAAGCTGGGCAACCCCTCTCAATGAAAGTGCTTTTCCACAGTCTGTGCCTAGGGCTACTTGAAGAGGAAAAAAACCATAGAGACAAAACTGAGAACTCCTTTATTTTGTGAAGTTTCAGGAGCTACTACAAAGCATGTTGGATTTAGAGTTCCAAATTCATCTACTATATAGGAGAGAAAAGAAGGAACCTAAATATAAAACTGCTACTTAAGACGAACGCTTCAACATAGAAGAACAAAATTTGGTAAGCCAAGTGGGATTTGTGTACTGATCATTAGCAACAAGTATCATCAAGATTGGGTGAAAAAATATTTGCTGGTATTTCGGAAACTCGTTATTCTTAGAAGCTTGGCAGCCCCTCTCAATGAAAGTGCTTTTCCACAGGTCTGTGCCTAGGACTACTTGAAGAGGAAACAAACCATAGAGACAAATCTGAGAACTCCTTTATTTTATCGAGTTTCAAAGAGCTACTACAAACCATGTTGGATTTAGAGTTCCAAATTCATCTATCTATATGGGAGAAAACAGAGGGAAACCTAAATATAAAACCTGCTACTGTAGACGAACGCTTCAACCTAGAAGAACAAAATTTGGGGAGCCAAGTGGATTTGAGTACTGATCATTAGCACCAAGTATTATCAAGATTGGGTGAAAAAATATTTGCTGGTATTTCGGAAACTCGTTATTTCGTAGAAGCTTAGGAACCCCTCTCAATGAAATGCTTTCCACAGTCTGTGCCTAGGGCTATTTGAAGAGGAAACAAACCATAGAGACAAAACTGAGAACTCGTTTATTTTGTCAAGTTTCAAAAGAGCTACTACAAACCCATGTTGGATTTAGAGTTCCAAATTCATCTATCTATATAGGAGAGAACAGAGAGAAACCTAAAATATAAAACTGCCACTGTAACGAACGCTTCAACCTAGAGAACAAAATTGGGTGAGCCAAGGGGGAATTGTGTACTTGTCACTACCACCAAGTATCATCAAGATTGGGTGAAAAAATGTTTGCTGGTATTCGGCAACTCGTTATTTCTTAGAAGCCTGGCAACCCCTCTCATGAAAGTTCTTTTCCACAGTCTTGCCTAGGGCTACTGAAAAGGAAAGAAAACATAGAGACAAAACTGGAGAACTCCTTCATTTTGTCAAGTTTCAAAGAGCTACTACAAACCATGTTGGATTTAGAGTTCCAAATTCATCTATCTTTATAAAAGAGAACAGAGTGAAACCTAAAAATATAAGACTGCTACTGTAAACGAACGCTTCAACCTAGAAGAACAAAATTTGTGAGCCAAGTGGTACTTGAGTACTCATCATTACCAACAAGTATCATCAAGATTGGGTGAAAAAATATTTGCTGGTATTTCGGAAACTCGTAATTTCTGGATGCTTTTCAACCCCTATCAATGAAAGTGCTTTTCCACAGTCTCTACTTAGGGCTACTTGAAGAGGAAAAAAACCATAGAGAAAAAACTGAGAACTCCTTTATTTTGTCAAGTTTCAAAGAGCTGCTACAAACCATGTTGGATTTAGAGTTCCAAATTCATCTATCTTTATAAAAGAGAACAGAGTGAAACCTAAAAATATAAACTGCTACTGTAAACGAACGCTTCAACCTCGAAGAAGAAAAGTTGGTGAGCCAAGTGGATTTTTCTTCTGATCTTTTCACCAAGTATCATCAAGATAGGGTGAAAAAATATTTGCTGGTATTTCGGAAACTCGTTATTTCTTTGAAGCTTGGCAACCCCTCTCAATGAAAGTGCTTTTCCACAGTCTGTGCCTAGGTTTACTTGAAGAGGAAACAAACCATAGAGACAAAACTGAGAACTCCTTTATTTGATCAAGTTCAAGAGCTACTAGATACCATGTTGGATTTAGAGTTCCAAATTCATCTATCTACATAGGAGAGAACAGAGTGAAACCTAAAAAATAAAAACTGCTACTGTAAATGAACGCTTCAACTAGAAGAACAAAATTTGGTGAACCAAGTGGGATTTTTGTAC
>NW_027510657.1:0-31892 GCF_048772815.1 Callospermophilus lateralis
AGGACACTCCGGATAGTCACAGACGTACTTGGGGGAAGGAGGTGCCTTTGTGGGAGTGGGTGTGGGTTTGTTGTTTTGTCTCATGTTCTGAGAATAGATAGAAAAGGCGGTTTGTTTGGTTTGGAGTGGACAGTTTCTAGTAAGTCATTTGACATGGCGAGTGTTTCTCTTTCTGTGTATCCCACTGTGTCCGTTGTTGTAGACATTAGAAAAGAGAATGCATTAATGGATGTGTCCTGTCTAGTATAAATCTTCCCATAATTCATCCTGCACAATATATGAATGGACTGCAGCTTGTCTTATCAATGTGCAACACCTGCTATCTTTCTAAGTTGTTGTTTTCTTCCTGAATTCTGGCCACTCTCCAGAATAGGCTCATGGATTTGTGTCCAAAATATGTACCACCTCCAAGCTCTGTGACATGGCCATGTACTGGATAGCTGAAGAGAATGGCGAGCATCTCAAAAAACTCAGATATCAGTGTGACCAGGAAAGTCTCAGTGCAGAAACCCTGCTTTGGGCCTTTTGCTTACTTATTGTTGTGTTGCACTGAATGTCAGGAAGGTCTTTGCCTCAGGCCACCCCTTTGTGAAGCCTGAAGAAAACAGTTTTCAAATGGAAATGAATGGGCCTCACCTGTGGCTCTTTATCAGCCTCTTGGACCTGTGTGTGGCTGTGACTTAGATTCTCAGCACCTGATGGATCTTAAGAATGATCCCACGTGAGCTTCCAAAACCAAAATGGCAAAAAATATCATTCATTGTGGATGAAGTCTCTTGCCTTCCTCTGTTAGGTTCCTGCACTCCATCAAATGACAATAGGGATTCTTTGGGTCAAATGAGTTCTTCAAAGCCCTGCAGAGGTGCTTGTGTTTTCGCCTGACTCTAAATCACCTAAAGAATCGATACCTAAAATCAGTAGGCCTCAAATTGGAGAAACAAAGAAGTATTAACGGCAGGCTTATTTGTTCGCTCCTGTTTCAGAGAAACGGTGTCCAGGCTACCCTGACTTTAGGCAAATGAGGGGCAAACGAGCTGATTTTGGACACTGTCTTGGGCTGCGCCCCTCATGGAAACCTCCAGCCAGAGTTTAAGATGATTGACTATATGGAATAAGATGAAGGCCATGTGGGAGTGTTTTGGTTTTAATTTTGGTCATTTGTGTTGCATTGGAAAAAATGACTGGGTCCACGTGAGCTTGAACTCTGGTGTGATTCCCCTTAGAGACTGGGTTTTGGAACTGAACTCAGAGAAGCATTGCCATGAATTTTGTTGGGATTTTAAAAGGCCACGCATGAAAGTCGCTCGTGGAAACTGAGACCTAGGCCCCGGGTGGATTTCCACAGAGGCCTGGGAATCTCAGCAAGGATATCACATGATTTTATTCTTAAAGAAATGGCAGCCATAGTTGAGAGTCAAAACACACATGGACCTCACATTGTAGACCTCAATGGGCCTGGCCTAATGTGACCTTTTGTCCACTCTTTGGGAAGCCGTGCCTGTGAGAGTTCTCCAGAGATTTCATTGAAATGAGCTTCCTCACCATTTAATGTTTGCTGAATGAACTGAAACCCACAGTGCCTCCAACTTCATGCTTGAAAAATGGCTAGATAAATACCATGAAATTTTTGAAATTCCTATGACCAGGTGGCACTGGAGAAACATTGGATGTCCTGTTGCTGATCATGAGTATACCAGACAGTGCCTTGATTTACTGAGTTTCATGAAAATGGTGTAGAACAGAGATGCCAGAAATTTGGAGCCTGCTGAGTAGTGGGTCTAGAGCAGTGGTGGGGAGGTGTTTGCTAAAACATCCGTGGTAGGGCCATGTGGATCTACCATTGGATTCCAAATGGCTTGTAACTGACATGGTGCAGCCAACAGACCCTTATATGTAAAGGCATCTTGTTATATGGAGAGTTTTCAGAGGAAAATTAAGAATCAGGTTGATATAGACAAGGGGGCAATGGTACAACCTGTGAGAGATAGGAGCCTATTTGGTGCATTCTCTTGCAGACCCTGACCCACCACACGTGACAGAACTCCCTCCAGCACTGTGTCCCAGTTTAGCTCCTAGTATTTCGTGAAACAAATACCAAACTCACAGTGCAGCAGCAAAAACACCACAAAAAGTGGAAGAGGACCAAATGGCTTCACAGTCCACACGGGGAGACACTTAGTCCCCAGTGGCCTCAGTTTACCTACAAAGAGAGGATTCAGCACTGCTTCATCTTGTTCATTGGAAAATAAGAAACCATGTCCTCCAGGTCACATAGATGCAGACCCAGCTTTGATGTTCTCACTACAGAGGAAGCCAAATATCCTGAAAACAACATATATTTCAAGTGTGGAAGCTCAGAGGCAGTTTCTCAAAAAGTTTTTAGGCCAGCAGAGCTCCATGTTTGTGGAGTGTTTACCCTGTCCCTTAGTTTTGGAAACTCCTCTACCACCTCCAAGGTTGTGAACTCCTGAGCATTTTCCATTCCAGATATGTATTCACTGATTTTGTAACTCTTCTCCTCTAATTGTGTCTTACTTGGGGTGAAGGTAATGTCAAGGCATTGTTCTGGATGAGAGCGGGAGGATATTTGTGCAGCATATATTTACATACACATTGGATTCATTTTCCAATTTTCCATTCGAAATACTGAATCCCTGACACTAACCCATACCTAGTAGACTCAGACTATTCATCCTAATATAATGGAGAAAATTAACCCAACACAGTAGAAATACAAGTACTTCAGAGGAGACATGTTGTATAGTTGGACTTGACATTTGCATTATATAAGGTAGGAGTTATAAATCTAGTCAAATTTTAATTGAAATATTCTCCATGTGTTTTAAACTTAACAAATATGTGAATTCTTGTTTCCTTTTTCTGTAGTCTATTCACACATGTATATTTATATGCATATATAGAATCCTACCAGGTATCACACGTACATTTTTGTGAGGTGGCTGTCTTGGCAGATACAAATTGTGAGAAGAGTTCACTCCTCCTAAATGCTGTTGGAAATGAAAATTCAACTTATAGGAGAGCGTCCTAGTAGAACAACATTATACATTAACTCATGTTCAGTAAAATAAATATTTTTGCATTTGTGGATGATACATATTTACTGATGAATTTCGATTGGCATTTATATTGGTAATTTTTAATGTCTGTGAGTTGTGTGTGTGTGTGTGTGTGTGTGTGTGTGTGTGTGTGTATAGGTATAGATATAGATATAGATATACTCTCCAAATTTTTCAAAATATGAAATATATGTGTCTAATATACACTCTCTAAATTCATTCATGTTCATATATGTGGATTTATAATCCACTTTTCACAAGATTATAATCAGAAATATTCATCCACCTGAAATACATATTTGTTTCCTAGTACTGAAAACTAACTTCAGTGAATGGTGCATACAAATCCTAATTATTCTACAGTAACTGACCCAGTCTAACATCAATGCAAGTAGACTCCTATGGGACATGATATGTAATTTGTCATTCATTTGTATTCGACACTGGAACATTATTGTTTCTTCAGTTTTTGCACATCACAGGATATACATTTCATCCACAAGTTCACAAATTAATATGCATTTGTTTCAACTTTCACCACTTCTTGCTTCAGAACACATGTATTGTCAGGGTTTCTTGACTGGTCTTTTCATGAGACTTCTTTCCAAACACATTATTTTGAATTTCCATAATCATATTGAAGCAAAACTCACACACTCTTCATGATAAACCAAAACACAAATATTTCCATTACATATATACCTGGTTGGAATGAATGATTGTATATCAATATACGATTTCCTTTAATTTTTCAGATATCAGTTCAATTCATTATTTAAAGTTCAAAAAAGTTATATTATTTATTCACAGTATGGTCTATTCATGCTTTTTCTCTATGTTCCTAGAAACAGGGTACACCTCTTTGTACCCCCGATTCTCATTTACATCTTCAATATATTGCTCCCAGAAATGGTGAAAGAAATACTCATGTCACCTCATTATCACAGTAATATTCTGGACAAAAAATGGAAAGGTCACACTTATGATTGTACCAAAGCCTAAATGGAAAGTGAACATGGATTTCTAAAAACATCCTTGTCCAGGTTGCCTAATGCTGTCAATTGTCAATCCTATTGGTGACTACATATTTGTTTTTTTCCTAATTTATATATTCAAACTCAACCCTGTTGAAAATGTCTAATTCTATCACTCACTTTATACTTTGCCTGATTTCGTAATGTTTCTATTGATATCAGCTTTTCTACATATTTTCCCCAGTTCAACATAGTGACTGACTCTTCATATGTGCTGACATTTACATTCACTCAACAACCGAAAGTCTATTGCTAAAGAACTTTTGGTCCAAATCCTATACTCACTCTTCTTCCTAAACCTACCGACTATCTTCCTAATCCTACTGAATATCCCTTTTTGACTGCATGTTCTCTTCTAAATTCAATCATCCAATGTACAAGGTCCTATGCCATTGTATATGGAATTTTCTGAGGCATCTTTGCAGAACATCATTCAAAGCTAAGTATCCCAATCAAGGGCAAAACCCTTCTGGGCTTCAAATCATACCTAGATTTCTGTTTTCCTACTTATATTTCACCTCTATATTCTTGTAAATATTGCAGGTTCCCAATACCATTATTCAGCACACAGAATCACTCGTAATCCAAATCAAACCTGTTTTTAACCCCATGGATACACTGTTCCCTCAATCATTTTACAGAAGAGCAGAGACAGAGTGGTTCGTACAATACAGGAAAGTTGGGGACCTTCAACCTGATGAGAACCTCAAATGTCCATGCACAAATGGTACCTGGAGAAGTTGTAGGCAGGTATGAAGCACCTGAGAGAGCAAAAGTCATCTTCCATGGCAAACAACCTGGTCAGGATGAAGGGATGTGTCTGAATCTGCCTCTCTCTTCTTATTGTACAGAAGATGGACCAAACCAGGGCTGAGTGGAGAGCTGTTCCCGGGTGCCAATGGTGATATACATTCTACCTTATGAAAGTGTCACAGGAAGTTCTGGCAACCTCCATCTTATGTTACCCTTGGAAGCAACTGTTAGGACAAAGTGGTTGCCAAGGCAGTGACCTCATTCAGTTCCAAAGAATGTGAAATACCTCATTTCCTTGGTGATGGAACTCTCTGAACTTGGTATCCAAGAAACCAGACACGCAGAGGCAGTCCCAGTCCCAGTCCCAGTGGGCTCACTTGTTTGGATTTACCAAGGACAGAGTCAGTTTTCTTGGTACCTAATGATGTGAGGATGGCCAAATGCCAGGAGAGCTCTGAAGATGGACCTTTCCTGAGAAAACAGGTAGTGGCTAACCACTTTTTCCTGACGTCTTCACAGAGTTGGTCAAGGAATCAAGATCTGAGAGAAGACAGGCCATTTCGGGGGAACATAGTATGGCCCACCAGTCAGAGGACACTCCGGATAGTCACAGACGTACTTTGGGGAAGGAGGTGCCTTTGTGGGAGTGGGTGCAGGTTTGTTGTTTTGTCTCATGTTCTGAGAATAGATAGAAAAGGCGGTTTGTTTGGTTTGGAGTGGACAGTTTCTAGTAAGTCATTTGACATGGCGAGTGTTTCTCTTTCTGTGTATCCCACTGTGTCCGTTGTTGTAGACATTAGAAAAGAGAATGCATTAATGGATGTGTCCTGTCTAGTATAAATCTTCCCATAATTCATCCTGCCCAATATATGAATGGACTGCAGCTTGTCTTATCAATGTGCAACACCTGCTATCTTTCTAAGTTGTTGTTTTCTTCCTGAATTCTGGCCACTCTCCAGAATAGGCTCATGGATTTGTGTCCAAAATATGTACCACCTCCAAGCTCTGTGACATGGCCATGTACTGGATAGCCGAAGAGAATGGCGAGCATCTCAAAAAACTCAGATATCAGTGTGACCAGGAAAGTCTCAGTGCAGAAACCCTGCTTTGGGCCTTTTGCTTACTTATTGTTGTGTTGCACTGAATGTCAGGAAGGTCTTTGCCTCAGGCCACCCCTTTGTGAAGCCTGAAGAAAACAGTTTTCAAATGGAAATGAATGGGCCTCACCTGTGGCTCTTTATCAGCCTCTTGGACCTGTGTGTGGCTGTGACTTAGATTCTCAGCACCTGATGGATCTTAAGAATGATCCCACGTGAGCTTCCAAAACCAAAATGGCAAAAAATATCATTCATGTGGATGAAGTCTCTTGCCTTCCTCTGTTAGGTTCCTGCACTCCATCAAATGACAATAGGGATTCTTTGGGTCAAATGAGTTCTTCAAAGCCCTGCAGAGGTGCTTGTGTTTTCGCCTGACTCTAAATCACCTAAAGAATCGATACCTAAAATCAGTAGGCCTCAAATTGGAGAAACAAAGAAGTATTAACGGCAGGCTTATTTGTTCGCTCCTGTTTCAGAGAAACGGTGTCCAGGCTACCCTGACTTTAGGCAAATGAGGGGCAAACGAGCTGATTTTGGACACTGTCTTGGGCTGCGCCCCTCATGGAAACCTCCAGCCAGAGGTTAAGATGATTGACTATATGGAATAAGATGAAGGCCATGTGGGAGTGTTTTGGTTTTAATTTTGGTCATTTGTGTTGCATTGGAAAAAATGACTGGGTCCACGTGAGCTTGAACTCTGGTGTGATTCCCCTTAGAGACTGGGTTTTGGAACTGAACTCAGAGAAGCATTGCCATGAATTTTGTTGGGATTTTAAGAGGCCACGCATGAAAGTCGCTCTTGGAAACTGAGACCTAGGCCCCGGGTGGATTTCCACAGAGGCCTGGGAATCTCAGCAAGGATATCACATGATTTTATTCTTAAAGAAATGGCAGCCATAGTTGAGAGTCAAAACACACATGGACCTCACATTGTAGACCTCAATGGGCCTGGCCTAATATGACCTTTTGTCCACTCTTTGGGAAGCCGTGCCTGTGAGAGTTCTCCAGAGATTTCATTGAAATGAGCTTCCTCACCATTTAATGTTTGCTGAATGAACTGAAACCCACAGTGCCTCCAACTTCATGCTTGAAAAATGGCTAGATAAATACCATGAAATTTTTGAAATTCCTATGACCAGGTGGCACTGGAGAAACATTGGATGTCCTGTTGCTGATCATGAGTATACCAGACAGTGCCTTGATTTACTGAGTTTCATGAAAATGGTGTAGAACAGAGATGCCAGAAATTTGGAGCCTGCTGAGTAGTGGGTCTAGAGCAGTGGTGGGGAGGTGTTTGCTAAAACATCCGTGGTAGGGCCATGTGGATCTACCATTGGATTCCAAATGGCTTGTAACTGACATGGTGCAGCCAACAGACCCTTATATGTAAAGGCATCTTGTTATATGGAGAGTTTTCAGAGGAAAATTAAGAATCAGGTTGATATGGACAAGGGGGCAATGGGGCAAGCTGTGAGAGATAGGAGCCTATTTGGTGCATTCTCTTGCAGACCCTGACCCACCACACGTGACAGAACTCCCTCCAGCACTGTGTCCCAGTTTAGCTCCTAGTATTTCGTGAAACAAATACCAAACTCACAGTGCAGCAGCAAAAACACCACAAAAAGTGGAAGAGGACCAAATGGCTTCACAGTCCACACGGGGAGACACTTAGTCCCCAGTGGCCTCAGTTCACCTACAAAGAGAGGATTCAGCACTGCTTCATCTTGTTCATTGGAAAATAAGAAACCATGTCCTCCAGGTCACATAGATGCAGACCCAGCTTTGATGTTCTCACTACAGAGGAAGCCAAATCTCCTGAAAACTACATATATTTCAAGTGTGGAAGCTCAGAGGCAGTTTCTCAAAAAGGTTTTAGGCCAGCAGAGCTCCATGTTTGTGGAGTGTTTACCCTGTCCCTTAGTTTTGGAAACTCCTCTACCACCTCCAAGGTTGTGAACTCCTGAGCATTTTCCATTCCAGATATGTATTCACTGATTTTGTAACTCTTCTCCTCTAATTGTGTCTTACTTGGGGTGAAGGTAATGTCAAGGCATTGTTCTGGATGAGAGCGGGAGGATATTTGTGCAGCATATATTTACATACACATTGGATTCATTTTCCAATTTTCCATTCGAAATACTGAATCCCTGACACTAACCCATACCTAGTAGACTCAGACTATTCATCCTAATATAATGGAGAAAATTAACCCAACACAGTAGAAATACAAGTACTTCAGAGGAGACATGTTGTATAGTTGGACTTGACATTTGCATTATATAAGGTAGGAGTTATAAATCTAGTCAAATTTTAATTGAAATATTCTCCATGTGTTTTAAACTTAACAAATATGTGAATTCTTGTTTCCTTTTTCTGTAGTCTATTCACACATGTATATTTATATGCATATATAGAATCCTACCAGGTATCACACGTACATTTTTGTGAGGTGGCTGTCTTGGCAGATACAAATTGTGAGAAGAGTTCACTCCTCCTAAATGCTGTTGGAAATGAAAATTCAACTTATAGGAGAGCGTCCTAGTAGAACAACATTATACATTAACTCATGTTCAGTAAAATAAATATTTTTGCATTTGTGGATGATACATATTTACTGATGAATTTCGATTGGCATTTATATTGGTAATTTTTAATGTCTGTGAGTTGTGTGTGTGTGTGTGTGTGTGTGTGTGTGTGTGTGTGTGTATAGGTATAGATATAGATATAGATATACTCTCCAAATTTTTCAAAATATGAAATATATGTGTCTAATATACACTCTCTAAATTCATTCATGTTCATATATGTGGATTTATAATCCACTTTTCACAAGATTATAATCAGAAATATTCATCCACCTGAAATACATATTTGTTTCCTAGTACTGAAAACTAACTTCAGTGAATGATGCATACAAATCCTAATTATTCTACAGTAACTGACCCAGTCTAACATCAATGCAAGTAGACTCCTATGGGACATGAAATGTAATTTGTCATTCATTTGTATTCGACACTGGTACATTATTGTTTCTTCAGTTTTTGCACATCACAGGATATACATTTCATCCACAAGTTCACAAATTAATATGCATTTGTTTCAACTTTCACCACTTCTTGCTTCAGAACACATGTATTGTCAGGGTATTCTTGACTGGTCTTTTCATGAGACTTCTTTCCAAACACATTATTTTGAATTTCCATAATCATTTTGAAGCAAAACTCACACACTCTTCATGATAAACCAAAACACAAATATTTCCATTACATATATACCTGGTTGGAATGAATGTTTGTATATCAATATACGATTTCCTTTAATTTTTCAGATATCAGTTCAATTCATTATTTAAAGTTCAAAAAAGTTATATTATTTATTCACAGTATGGTCTATTCATGCTTTTTCTCTATGTTCCTAGAAACAGGGTACACCTCTTTGTACCCCCGATTCTCATTTTACATCTTCAATATATTGCTCCCAGAAATGGTGAAAGAAATACTCATGTCACCTCATTATCACAGTAATATTCTGGACAAAAAATGGAAAGGTCACACTTATGATTGTACCAAAGCCTAAATGGAAAGTGAACATGGATTTCTAAAAACATCCATGTCCAGGTTGCCTAATGCTGTCAATTGTCAATCCTATTGGTGACTACATATTTGTTTTTTTCCTAATTTATATATTCAAACTCAACCCTGTTGAAAATGTCTAATTCTATCACTCACTTTATACTTTGCCTGATTTCGTAATGTTTCTATTGATATCTGCTTTTCTACATATTTTCCCCAGTTCAACATAGTGACTGACTCTTCGTATGTGCTGACATTTACATTCACTCAACAACCGAAAGTCTATTGCTAAAGAACTTTTGGTCCAAATCCTATACTCACTCTTCTTCCTAAACCTACCGACTATCTTCCTAATCCTACTGAATATCCCTTTTTGACTGGATGTTCTCTTCTAAATTCAATCATCCAATGTACAAGGTCCTATGCCATTGTATATGGAATTATCTGAGGCATCTTTGCAGAACATCATTCAAAGCTAAGTATCCCAATCAAGGGCAAAACCCTTCTGGGCTTCAAATCATACCTAGATTTCTGTTTTCCTACTTATATTCACCTCTATATTCTTGTAAATATTGCAGGTTCCCAATACCATTATTCATCACACAGAATCACTCGTAATCCAAATCAAACCTGTTTTTAACCCCAAGTATACACTGTTCCCTCAATCATTTTACAGAAGAGCAGAGACAGAGTGGTTCTTACAATACAGGAAAGTTGGGGACCTTCAACCTGATGAGAACCTCAAATGTCCATGCACAAATGGTACCTGGAGAAGTTGTAGGCAGGTATGAAGCACCTGAGAGAGCAAAAGTCATCTTCCATGGCAAACAACCTGGTCAGGATGAAGGGATGTGTCTGAATCTGCCTCTCTCTCTTCTTATTGCACAGAAGATGGACCAAACCAGGGCTGAGTGGAGAGCTGTTCGAGGGTGCCAATGGTGATATACATTCTACCATATGAAAGTGTCACAGGAAGTTCTGGCAACCTCCATCTTATGTTACCCTTGGAAGCAACTGTTAGGACAAAGTGGTTGCCAAGGCAGTGACCTCATTCAGTTCCAAAGAATGTGAAATACCTCATTTCCTTGGTGATGGAACTCTCTGAACTTGGTATCTAAGAAGCCAAACACCCAGATGCAGTCCCAGTCCCAGTCCCAGTGGGCTCACTTGTTTGGATTTACCAAGGACAGAGTCAGTTTTCTTGGTACCTAATGATGTGAGGATGGCCAAATGCCAGGAGAGCTCTGAAGATGGACCTTTCCTGAGAAAACAGGTAGTGGCTAACCACATTTTCCTGACATCTTCACAGAGTTGGTCAAGGAATCAAGATCTGAGAGAAGACAGGCCATTTCGGGGGAACATAGTATGGCCCACCAGTCAGAGGACACTCCGGATAGTCACAGACGTACTTGGGGGAAGGAGGTGCCTTTGTGGGAGTGGGTGTGGGTTTGTTGTTTTGTCTCATGTTCTCAGAATAGATAGGAAAGGCGGTTTGTTTGGTTTGGAGTGGACAGTTTCTAGTAAGTCATTTGACACGGCGAGTGTTTCTGTTTCTGTGTATCCCACTGTGTCCGTTGTTGTAGACATTAGAAAAGAGAATGCATTAATGGATGTGTCCTGTCTAGTATAAATCTTCCCATAATTCATCCTGCACAATATATGAATGGACTGCAGCTTGTCTTATCAATGTGCAACACCTGCTATCTTTCTAAGTTGTTGTTTTCTTCCTGAATTCTGGCCACTCTCCAGAATAGGCTCATGGATTTGTGTCCAAAATATGTACCACCTCCAAGCTCTGTGACATGGCCATGTACTGGATAGCTGAAGAGAATGGTGAGCATCTCAAAAAACTCAGATATCAGTGTGACCAGGAAAGTCTCAGTGCAGAAACCCTGCTTTGGGCCTTTTGCTTACTTATTGTTGTGTTGCACTGAATGTCAGGAAGGTCTTTGCCTCAGGCCACCCCTTTGTGAAGCCTGAAGAAAACAGTTTTCAAATGGAAATGAATGGGCCACACCTGTGGCTCTTTATCAGCCTCTTGGACCTGTGTGTGGCTGTGACTTAGATTCTCAGCACCTGATGGATCTTAAGAATGATCCCACGTGAGCTTCCAAAACCAAAATGGCAAAAAATATCATTCATTGTGGATGAAGTCTCTTGCCTTCCTCTGTTAGGTTCCTGCACTCCATCAAATGACAATAGGGATTCTTTGGGTCAAATGAGTTCTTCAAAGCCCTGCAGAGGTGCTTGTGTTTTCGCATGACTCTAAATCACCTAAAGAATCGATACCTAAAATCAGTAGGCCTCAAATTGGAGAAACAAAGAAGTATTAACGGCAGGCTTATTTGTTCGCTCCTGTTTCAGAGAAACGGTGTCCAGGCTACCCTGACTTTAGGCAAATGAGGGGCAAACGAGCTGATTTTGGACACTGTCTTGGGCTGCGCCCCTCATGGAAACCTCCAGCCAGAGGTTAAGATGATTGACTATATGGAATAAGATGAAGGTCATGTGGGAGTGTTTGGTTTTAATTTTGGTCATTTATGTTGCATTGGAAAAAATGACTGGGTCCACGTGAGCTTGAACTCTGGTGTGATTCCCCTTAGAGACTGGGTTTTGGAACTGAACTCAGAGAAGCATTGCCATGAATTTTGTTGGGATTTTAAAAGGCCACGCATGAAAGTCGCTCATGGAAACTGAGACCTAGGCCCCGGGTGGATTTCCACAGAGGCCTGGGAATCTCAGCAAGGATATCACATGATTTTATTCTTAAAGAAATGGCAGCCATAGTTGAGAGTCAAAACACACATGGACCTCACATTGTAGACCTCAATGGGCCTGGCCTAATGTGACCTTTTGTCCACTCTTTGGGAAGCCGTGCCTGTGAGAGTTCTCCAGAGATTTCATTGAAATGAGCTTCCTCAACATTTAATGTTTGCTGAATGAACTGAAACCCACAGTGCCTCCAACTTCATGCTTGAAAAATGGCTAGATAAATACCATGAAATTTTTGAAATTCCTATGACCAGGTGGCACTGGAGAAACATTGGATGTCCTGTTGCTGATCATGAGTATACCAGACAGTGCCTTGATTTACTGAGTTTCATGAAAATGGTGTAGAACAGAGATGCCAGAAATTTGGAGCCTGCAGAGTAGTGGGTCTGGATCTGTGGTGGGGAAGTGTTTGCTAAAACATCCGTGGTAGGGCCATGTGGATCTACCATTGGATTCCAAATGGCTTGTAACTGACATGGTGCAGCCAACAGACCCTTATATGTAAAGGCATCTTGTTATATGGAGAGTTTTCAGAGGAAAATTAAGAATCAGGTTGATATGGACAAGGGGGCATTGGGGCAAGCTGTGAGAGATAGGAGCCTAGTTGGTGCATTCTCTTGCAGACCCTGACCCACCACACGTGACAGAACTCCCTCCAGCACTGTGTCCCAGTTTAGCTCCTAGTATTTCGTGAAACAAATACCAAACTCACAGTGCAGCAGCAAAAACACCACAAAAAGTGGAAGAGGACCAAATGGCTTCACAGTCCACACGGGGAGACACTTAGTCCCCAGTGGCCTCAGTTCACCTACAAAGAGAGGATTCAGCACTGCTTCATCTTGTTCATTGGAAAATAAGAAACCATGTCCTCCAGGTCACATAGATGCAGACCCAGCTTTGATGGTCTCACTACAGAGGAAGCCAAGTCTCCTGAAAACTACATATATTTCAAGTGTGGAAGCTCAGAGGCAGTTTCTCAAAAAGTTTTTAGGCCAGCAGAGCTCCATGTTTGTGGAGGGTTTACCCTGTCCCTTAGTTTTGGATACTCCTCTACCACCTCCAAGGTTGTGAACTCCTGAGCATTTTCCATTCCAGATATGTATTCACTGATTTTGTAACTCTTCTCCTCTAATTGTGTCTTACTTGGGGTGAAGGTAATGTCAAGGCATTGTTCTGGATGAGAGCGGGAGGATATTTGTGCAGCATATTTTTACATACACATTGGATTCATTTTCCAAATTTCCATTCGAAGTACTGAATCCCTGACACTAACCCATACCTATTAGACTCAGACTATTCATCCTAATATAATGGAGAAAATTAGCCCAACACATTAGAAATACAAGTACTTCAGAGGAGACATGTTGTATAGTTGGACTTGACATTTGCATTATATAAGGTAGGAGTTATAAATCTAATCAAATTTATTTGAAATATTCTCCATGTGTTTTTAAGCTTAACAAATATGTGAATTCTTATTTCCCTTTTCTGTAGCCTATTCACACATGTATATTTATATGCATATATAGAATCCTACCAGGTATCACACGTACATTTTTGTGAGGTGGCTGTCTTGGCAGATACAAATTGTGAGAAGAGTTCACTCCTCCTAAATGCTGTTGGAAATGAAAATTCAACCTATAGGAGAGCGTCCTAGTAGAACAACATTATACATTAACTCATGTTCAGTAAAATAAATATTTTTGCATTTGTGGATGATACATATTTACTGATGAATTTCGATTGGCATTTATATTGGTACTTTTTAATGTCTGTGAGTGTTGTGTGTGTGTGTGTGTATATACAGATATAGATATAGATATACTCTGCAAATTTTTCAAAATATGAAATATATGTGTCTAATATACACTCTCTAAATTCATTCATGTTCATGTATGTGGATTTATAATCCACTTTTCACAAGATTATAATCAGAAATATTCATCCCCCTGAAATACATATTTGTTTCCTAGTACTGAAAACTAACTTCAGTGAATGGTGCATACAAATCCTAATTATTCTACAGTAACTGACCCAGTCTAACATCAATGCAAGTAGACTCCTATGGGACATGATATGTAATTTGTCATTCATTTGTATTCGACACTGGTACATTATTGTTTCTTCAGTTTTTGCACATCACAGGATATACATTTCATCCACAAGTTCACAAATTAATAAGCATTTGTTTCAACTTTAACCACTTCTTGCTTCAGAACACGTGTATTGTCAGGGTATTCTTGACTGGTCTTTTCATGAGACTTCTTTCCAAACACATTATTTTGAATTTCCATAATCATTTTGAAGCAAAACTCACACACTCTTTATGATAAACCTAAACACAAATATTTCCATTACATATATACCTGGTTGGAATGAATGTTTGTATATCAATATACGATTTCCTTTAATTTTTCAGATATCAGTTCAATTCATTATTTAAAGTTCAAAAAAGTTATATTATTTATTCACAGTATGGTCTATTCATGCTTTTTCTCTATGTTCCTAGAAACAGGGTACACCTCTTTGTACCCCCGATTCTCATTTTACATCTTCAATATATTGCTCCCAGAAATGGTGAAAGAAATACTCATGTCACCTCATTATCACAGTAATATTCTGGACAAAAAATGGAAAGGTCACACTTATGATTGTACCAAAGCCTAAATGGAAAGTGAACATGGATTTCTAAAAACATCCATGTCCAGGTTGCCTAATGCTGTCAATTGTCAATCCTATTGGTGACTACATATTTGTTTTTTTCCTAATTTATATATTCAAACTCACCCCTGTTGAAAATGTCTAATTCTATCACTCACTTTATACTTTGCCTGATTTCGTAATGTTTCTATTGATATCTGCTTTTCTACATATTTTCCCCAGTTCAACATAGTGACTGACTCTTCATATATGCTGACATTTACATTCACTCAACAACCGAAAGTCTATTGCTAAAGAACTTTTGGTCCAAATCCTATACTCACTCTTCTTCCTAAACCTACCGACTATCTTCCTAATCCTACTGAATATCCCTTTTTGACTGGATGTTCTCTTCTAAATTCAATCATCCAATGTACAAGGTCCTATGCCATTGTATATGGAATTATCTGAGGCATCTTTGCAGAACATCATTCAAAGCTAAGTATCCCAATCAAGGGCAAAACCCTTCTGGGCTTCAAATCATACCTAGATTTCTGTTTTCCTACTTATATTTCACCTCTATATTCTTGTAAATATTGCAGGTTTCCAATACCATTATTCATCACACAGAATCACTCGTAATCCAAATCAAACCTGTTTTTAACCCCAAGTATACACTGTTCCCTCAATCATTTTAAAGAAGAGCAGAGACAGAGTGGTTCTTACAATACAGGAAAGTTGGGGACCTTCAACCTGATGAGAACCTCAAATGTCCATGCACAAATGGTACCTGGAGAAGTTGTAGGCAGGTATGAAGCACCTGAGAGAGCAAAAGTCATCTTCCATGGCAAACAACCTGGTCAGGATGAAGGGATGTGTCTGAATCTGCCTCTCTCTCTTCTTATTGCACAGAAGATGGACTAAACCAGGGCTGAGTGGAGAGCCGTTCCCGGGTGCCAATGGTGATATACATTCTACCTTATGAAAGTGTCACAGGAAGTTCTGGCAACCTCCATCTTATGTTACCCTTGGAAGCAACTGTTAGGACAAAGTGGTTGCCAAGGCAGTGACCTCATTCAGTTCCAAAGAATGTGAAATACCTCATTTCCTTGGTGATGGAACTCTCTGAACTTGGTATCCAAGAAGCCAGACACCCAGATGCAGTCCCAGTCCCAGTCCCAGTGGGCTCACTTGTTTGGATTTACCAAGGACAGAGTCAGTTTTCTTGGTACCTAATGATGTGAGGATGGCCAAATGCCAGGAGAGCTCTGAAGATGGACCTTTCCTGAGAAAACAGGTAGTGGCTAACCACTTTTTCCTGACATCTTCACAGAGTTGGTCAAGGAATCAAGATCTGAGAGAAGACAGGCCATTTCGGGGGAACATAGTATGGCCCACCAGTCAGAGGACACTCCGGATAGTCACAGACGTACTTGGGGGAAGGAGGTTCCTTTGTGGGAGTGGGTGTGGGTTTGTTGTTTTGTCTCATGTTCTGAGAATAGATAGAAAAGGCGGTTTGTTTGGTTTGGAGTGGACAGTTTCTAGTAAGTCATTTGACATGGCGAGTGTTTCTCTTTCTGTGTATCCCACTGTGTCCGTTATTGTAGACATTAGAAAAGAGAATGCATTAATGGATGTGTCCTGTCTAGTATAAATCTTCCCATAATTCATCCTGCCCAATATATGAATGGACTGCAGCTTGTCTTATCAATGTGCAACACCTGCTATCTTTCTAAGTTGTTGTTTTCTTCCTGAATTCTGGCCACTCTCCAGAATAGGCTCATGGATTTGTGTCCAAAATATGTACCAACTCCAAGCTCTGTGACATGGCCATGTACTGGATAGCTGAAGAGAATGGCGAGCATCTCAAAAAACTCAGATATCAGTGTGACCAGGAAAGTCTCAGTGCAGAAACCCTGCTTTGGGCCTTTTGCTTACTTATTGTTGTGTTGCACTGAATGTCAGGAAGGTCTTTGCCTCAGGCCACCCCTTTGTGAAGCCTGAAGAAAACAGTTTTCAAATGAAATGAATGGGCCTCACCTGTGGCTCTTTATCAGCCTCTTGGACCTGTGTGTGGCTGTGACTTAGATTCTCAGCACCTGATGGATCTTAAGAATGATCCCACGTGAGCTTCCAAAACCAAAATGGCAAAAAATATCATTCATTGTGGATGAAGTCTCTTGCCTTCCTCTGTTAGGTTCCTGCAATCCATCAAATGACAATAGGGATTCTTTGGGTCAAATGAGTTCTTCAAAGCCCTGCAGAGGTGCTTGTGTTTTCGCATGACTCTAAATCACCTAAAGAATCGATACCTAAAATCAGTAGGCCTCAAATTGGAGAAACAAAGAAGTATTAACGGCAGGCTTATTTGTTCGCTCCTGTTTCAGAGAAACGGTGTCCAGGCTACCCTGACTTTAGGCAAATGAGGGGCAAACGAGCTGATTTTGGACACTGTCTTGGGCTGCGCCCCTCATGGAAACCTCCAGCCAGAGGTTAAGATGATTGACTATATGGAATAAGATGAAGGCCATGTGGGAGTGTTTTGGTTTTAATTTTGGTCATTTGTGTTGCATTGGAAAAAATGACTGGGTCCACGTGAGCTTGAACTCTGGTGTGATTCCCCTTAGAGACTGGGTTTTGGAACTGAACTCAGAGAAGCATTGCCATGAATTTTGTTGGGATTTTAAAAGGCCACGCATGAAAGTCGCTCTTGGAAACTGAGACCTAGGCCCCGGGTGGATTTCCACAGAGGCCTGGGAATCTCAGCAAGGATATCACATGATTTTATTCTTAAAGAAATGGCAGCCATAGTTGAGAGTCAAAACACACATGGACCTCACATTGTAGACCTCAATGGGCCTGGCCTAATGTGACCTTTTGTCCACTCTTTGGGAAGCCGTGCCTGTGAGAGTTCTCCAGAGATTTCATTGAAATGAGCTTCCTCACCATTTAATGTTTGCTGAATGAACTGAAACCCACAGTGCCTCCAACTTCATGCTTGAAAAATGGCTAGATAAATACCATGAAATTTTTGAAATTCCTATGACCAGGTGGCACTGGAGAAACATTGGATGTCCTGTTGCTGATCATGAGTATACCAGACAGTGCCTTGATTTACTGAGTTTCATGAAAATGGTGTAGAACATAGATGCCAGAAATTTGGAGCCTGCTGATTAGTGGGTCTAGAGCAGTGGTGGGGAGGTGTTTGCTAAAACATCCGTGGTAGGGCCATGTGGATCTACCATTGGATTCCAAATGGCTTGTAACTGACATGGTGCAGCCAACAGACCCTTATATGTAAAGGCATCTTGTTATATGGAGAGTTTTCAGAGGAAAATTAAGAATCAGGTTGATATGGACAAGGGGGCAATGGGGCAAGCTGTGAGAGATAGGAGCCTAGTTGGTGCATTCTCTTGCAGACCCTGACCCACCACACGTGACAGAACTCCCTCCAGCACTGTGTCCCAGTTTAGCTCCTAGTATTTTGTGAAACAAATACCAAACTCACGTGCAGCAGCAAAAACACCACAAAAAGTGGACGAGGACCAAATGGATTCACAGTCCACACGGGGAGACACTTAGTCCCCAGTGGCCTCAGTTTACCTACAAAGAGAGGATTCAGCACTGCTTCATCTTGTTCATTGGAAAATAAGAAACCATGTCCTCCAGGTCACATAGATGCAGACCCAGCTTTGATGGTCTCACTACAGAGGAAGCCAAGTCTCCTGAAAACTACATATATTTCAAGTGTGGAAGCTCAGAGGCAGTTTCTCAAAAAGTTTTTAGGCCAGCAGAGCTCCATGTTTGTGGAGGGTTTACCCTGTCCCTTAGTTTTGGAAACTCCTCTACCACCTCCAAGGTTGTGAACTCCTGAGCATTTTCCATTCCAGATATGTATTCACTGATTTTGTAACTCTTCTCCTCTAATTGTGTCTTACTTGGGGTGAAGGTAATGTCAAGGCATTGTTCTGGATGAGAGCGGGAGGATATTTGTGCAGCATATTTTTACATACACATTGGATTCATTTTCCAAATTTCCATTCGAAGTACTGAATCCCTGACACTAACCCATACCTAGTAGACTCAGACTATTCATCCTAATATAATGGAGAAAATTAGCCCAACACATTAGAAATACAAGTACTTCAGAGGAGACATGTTGTATAGTTGGACTTGACATTTGCATTATATAAGGTAGGAGTTATAAATCTAGTCAAATTTATTTGAAATATTCTCCATGTGTTTTTAAGCTTAACAAATATGTGAATTCTTATTTCCCTTTTCTGTAGCCTATTCACACATGTATATTTATATGCATATATAGAATCCTACCAGGTATCACACGTACATTTTTGTGAGGTGGCTGTCTTGGCAGATACAAATTGTGAGAAGAGTTCACTCCTCCTAAATGCTGTTGGAAATGAAAATTCAACCTATAGGAGAGCGTCCTAGTAGAACAACATTATACATTAACTCATGTTCAGTAAAATAAATATTTTTGCATTTGTGGATGATACATATTTACTGATGAATTTCGATTGGCATTTATATTGGTACTTTTTAATGTCTGTGAGTGTTGTGTGTGTGTGTGTGTATATATACAGATATAGATATAGATATACTCTGCAAATTTTTCAAAATATGAAATATATGTGTCTAATATACACTCTCTAAATTCATTCATGTTCATGTATGTGGATTTATAATCCACTTTTCACAAGATTATAATCAGAAATATTCATCCACCTGAAATACATATTTGTTTCCTAGTACTGAAAACTAACTTCAGTGAATGGTGCATACAAATCCTAATTATTCTACAGTAACTGACCCAGTCTAACATCAATGCAAGTAGACTCCTATGGGACATGAAATGTAATTTGTCATTCATTTGTATTCGACACTGGTACATTATTGTTTCTTCAGTTTTTGCACATCACAGGATATACATTTCATCCACAAGTTCACAAATTAATATGCATTTGTTTCAACTTTCACCACTTCTTGCTTCAGAACACATGTATTGTCAGGGTTTCTTGACTGGTCTTTTCATGAGACTTCTTTCCAAACACATTATTTTGAATTTCCATAATCATTTTGAAGCAAAACTCACACACTCTTCATGATAAACCAAAATACAAATATTTCCATTACATATATACCTGGTTGGAATGAATGATTGTATATCAATATACGATTTCATTTAATTTTTCAGATATCAGTTCAATTCATTATTTAAAGTTCAAAAAAGTTATATTATTTATTCACAGTATGGTCTATTCATGCTTTTTCTCTATGTTCCTAGAAACAGGGTACACCTCTTTGTACCCCCGATTCTCATTTTACATCTTCAATATATTGCTCCCAGAAATGGTGAAAGAAATACTCATGTCACCTCATTATCACAGTAATATTCTGGACAAAAAATGGAAAGGTCACACTTATGATTGTACCAAAGCCTAAATGGAAAGTGAACATGGATTTCTAAAAACATCCATGTCCAGGTTGCCTAATGCTGTCAATTGTCAATCCTATTGGTGACTACATATTTGTTTTTTTCCTAATTTATATATTCAAACTCAACCCTGTTGAAAATGTCTAATTCTATCACTCACTTTATACTTTGCCTGATTTCGTAATGTTTCTATTGATATCTGCTTTTCTACATATTTTCCCCAGTTCAACATAGTGACTGACTCTTCATATGTGCTGACATTTACATTCACTCAACAACCGAAAGTCTATTGCTAAAGAACTTTTGGTCCAAAACCTATACTCACTCTTCTTCCTAAACCTACCGACTATCTTCCTAATCCTACTGAATATCCCTTTTTGACTGGATGTTCTCTTCTAAATTCAATCATCCAATGTACAAGGTCCTATGCCATTGTATAAGGAATTATCTGAGGCATCTTTGCAGAACATCATTCAAAGCTAAGTATCCCAATCAAGGGCAAAACCCTTCTGGGCTTCAACTCATACCTAGATTTCTGTTTTCCTACTTATATTTCACCTCTATATTCTTGTAAATATTGCAGGTTCCCAATACCATTATTCATCACACAGAATCACTCGTAATCCAAATCAAACCTGTTTTTAACCCCAAGTATACACTGTTCCCTCAATCATTTTACAGAATAGCAGAGACAGAGTGGTTCTTACAATACAGGAAAGTTGGGGACCTTCAACCTGATGAGAACCTCAAATGTCCATGCACAAATGGTACCTGGAGAAGTTGTAGGCAGGTATGAAGCACCTGAGAGAGCAAAAGTCATCTTCCATGGCAAACAACCTGGTCAGGATGAAGGGATGTGTCTGAATCTGCCTCTCTCTCTTCTTATTGTACAGAAGATGGACCAAACCAGGGCTGAGTGGAGAGCTGTTCCCGGGTGCCAATGGTGATATACATTCTACCTTATGAAAGTGTCACAGGAAGTTCTGGCAACCTCCATCTTATGTTACCCTTGGAAGCAACTGTTAGGACAAAGTGGTTGCCAAGGCAGTGACCTCATTCAGTTCCAAAGAATGTGAAATACCTCATTTCCTTGGTGATGGAACTCTCTGAACTTGGTATCCAAGAAACCAGACACGCAGAGGCAGTCCCAGTCCCAGTCCCAGTGGGCTCACTTGTTTGGATTTACCAAGGACAGAGTCAGTTTTCTTGGTACCTAATGATGTGAGGATGGCCAAATGCCAGGAGAGCTCTGAAGATGGACCTTTCCTGAGAAAACAGGTAGTGGCTAACCACTTTTTCCTGACGTCTTCACAGAGTTGGTCAAGGAATCAAGATCTGAGAGAAGACAGGCCATTTCGGGGGAACATAGTATGGCCCACCAGTCAGAGGACACTCCGGATAGTCACAGACGTACTTGGGGGAAGGAGGTGCCTTTGTGGGAGTGGGTGCAGGTTTGTTGTTTTGTCTCATGTTCTGAGAATAGATAGAAAAGGCGGTTTGTTTGGTTTGGAGTGGACAGTTTCTAGTAAGTCATTTGACATGGCGAGTGTTTCTCTTTCTGTGTATCCCACTGTGTCCGTTGTTGTAGACATTAGAAAAGAGAATGCATTAATGGATGTGTCCTGTCTAGTATAAATCTTCCCATAATTCATCCTGCCCAATATATGAATGGACTGCAGCTTGTCTTATCAATGTGCAACACCTGCTATCTTTCTAAGTTGTTGTTTTCTTCCTGAATTCTGGCCACTCTCCAGAATAGGCTCATGGATTTGTGTCCAAAATATGTACCACCTCCAAGCTCTGTGACATGGCCATGTACTGGATAGCTGAAGAGAATGGCGAGCATCTCAAAAAACTCAGATATCAGTGTGACCAGGAAAGTCTCAGTGCAGAAACCCTGCTTTGGGCCTTTTGCTTACTTATTGTTGTGTTGCACTGAATGTCAGGAACGTCTTTGCCTCAGGCCACCCCTTTGTGAAGCCTGAAGAAAACAGTTTTCAAATGGAAATGAATGGGCCTCACCTGTGGTTCTTTATCAGCCTCTTGGACCTGTGTGTGGCTGTGACTTAGATTCTCAGCACCTGATGGATCTTAAGAATGATCCCACGTGAGCTTCCAAAACCAAAATGGCAAAAAATATCATTCATGTGGATGAAGTCTCTTGCCTTCCTCTGTTAGGTTCCTGCACTCCATCAAATGACAATAGGGATTCTTTGGGTCAAATGAGTTCTTCAAAGCCCTGCAGAGGTGCTTGTGTTTTCGCCTGACTCTAAATCACCTAAAGAATCGATACCTAAAATCAGTAGGCCTCAAATTGGAGAAACAAAGAAGTATTAACGGCAGGCTTATTTGTTCGCTCCTGTTTCAGAGAAACGGTGTCCAGGCTACCCTGACTTTAGGCAAATGAGGGGCAAACGAGCTGATTTTGGACACTGTCTTGGGCTGCGCCCCTCATGGAAACCTCCAGCCAGAGGTTAAGATGATTGACTATATGGAATAAGATGAAGGCCATGTGGGAGTGTTTTGGTTTTAATTTTGGTCATTTGTGTTGCATTGGAAAAAATGACTGGGTCCACGTGAGCTTGAACTCTGGTGTGATTCCCCTTAGAGACTGGGTTTTGGAACTGAACTCAGAGAAGCATTGCCATGAATTTTGTTGGGATTTTAAGAGGCCACGCATGAAAGTCGCTCTTGGAAACTGAGACCTAGGCCCCGGGTGGATTTCCACAGAGGCCTGGGAATCTCAGCAAGGATATCACATGATTTTATTCTTAAAGAAATGGCAGCCATAGTTGAGAGTCAAAACACACATGGACCTCACATTGTAGACCTCAATGGGCCTGGCCTAATGTGACCTTTTGTCCACTCTTTGGGAAGCCGTGCCTGTGAGAGTTCTCCAGAGATTTCATTGAAATGAGCTTCCTCACCATTTAATGTTTGCTGAATGAACTGAAACCCACAGTGCCTCCAACTTCATGCTTGAAAAATGGCTAGATAAATACCATGAAATTTTTGAAATTCCTATGACCAGGTGGCACTGGAGAAACATTGGATGTCCTGTTGCTGATCATGAGTATACCAGACAGTGCCTTGATTTACTGAGTTTCATGAAAATGGTGTAGAACAGAGATGCCAGAAATTTGGAGCCTGCTGAGTAGTGGGTCTAGAGCAGTGGTGGGGAGGTGTTTGCTAAAACATCCGTGGTAGGGCCATGTGGATCTACCATTGGATTCCAAATGGCTTGTAACTGACATGGTGCAGCCAACAGACCCTTATATGTAAAGGCATCTTGTTATATGGAGAGTTTTCAGAGGAAAATTAAGAATCAGGTTGATATGGACAAGGGGGCAATGGGGCAAGCTGTGAGAGATAGGAGCCTAGTTGGTGCATTCTCTTGCAGACCCTGACCCACCACACGTGACAGAACTCCCTCCAGCACTGTGTCCCAGTTTAGCTCCTAGTATTTCGTGAAACAAATACCAAACTCACAGTGCAGCAGCAAAAACACCACAAAAAGTGGAAGAGGACCAAATGGCTTCACAGTCCACACGGGGAGACACTTAGTCCCCAGTGGCCTCAGTTCACCTACAAAGAGAGGATTCAGCACTGCTTCATCTTGTTCATTGGAAAATAAGAAACCATGTCCTCCAGGTCACATAGATGCAGACCCAGCTTTGATGTTCTCACTACAGAGGAAGCCAAATCTCCTGAAAACTACATATATTTCAAGTGTGGAAGCTCAGAGGCAGTTTCTCAAAAAGGTTTTAGGCCAGCAGAGCTCCATGTTTGTGGAGTGTTTACACTGTCCCTTAGTTTTGGAAACTCCTCTACCACCTCCAAGGTTGTGAACTCCTGAGCATTTTCCATTCCAGATATGTATTCACTGATTTTGTAACTCTTCTTCTCTAATTGTGTCTTACTTGGGGTGAAGGTAATGTCAAGGCATTGTTCTGGATGAGAGCGGGAGGATATTTGTGCAGCATATATTTACATACACATTGGATTCATTTTCCAATTTTCCATTCGAAATACTGAATCCCTGACACTAACCCATACCTAGTAGACTCAGACTATTCATCCTAATATAATGGAGAAAATTAACCCAACACAGTAGAAATACAAGTACTTCAGAGGAGACATGTTGTATAGTTGGACTTGACATTTGCATTATATAAGGTAGGAGTTATAAATCTAGTCAAATTTTAATTGAAATATTCTCCATGTGTTTTAAACTTAACAAATATGTGAATTCTTGTTTCCTTTTTCTGTAGTCTATTCACACATGTATATTTATATGCATATATAGAATCCTACCAGGTATCACACGTACATTTTTGTGAGGTGGCTGTCTTGGCAGATACAAATTGTGAGAAGAGTTCACTCCTCCTAAATGCTGTTGGAAATGAAAATTCAACTTATAGGAGAGCGTCCTAGTAGAACAACATTATACATTAACTCATGTTCAGTAAAATAAATATTTTTGCATTTGTGGATGATACATATTTACTGATGAATTTCGATTGGCATTTATATTGGTAATTTTTAATGTCTGTGAGTTGTGTGTGTGTGTGTGTGTGTGTGTGTGTGTGTGTATAGGTATAGATATAGATATAGATATACTCTCCAAATTTTTCAAAATATGAAATATATGTGTCTAATATACACTCTCTAAATTCATTCATGTTCATATATGTGGATTTATAATCCACTTTTCACAAGATTATAATCAGAAATATTCATCCACCTGAAATACATATTTGTTTCCTAGTACTGAACACTAACTTCAGTGAATGGTGCATACAAATCCTAATTATTCTACAGTAACTGACCCAGTCTAACATCAATGCAAGTAGACTCCTATGGGACATGAAATGTAATTTGTCATTCATTTGTATTCGACACTGGTACATTATTGTTTCTTCAGTTTTTGCACATCACAGGATATACATTTCATCCACAAGTTCACAAATTAATATGCATTTGTTTCAACTTTCACCACTTCTTGCTTCAGAACACATGTATTGTCAGGGTTTCTTGACTTGGTCTTTTCATGAGACTTCTTTCCAAACACATTATTTTGAATTTCCATAATCATTTTGAAGCAAAACTCACACACTCTTCATGATAAACCAAAATACAAATATTTCCATTACATATATACCTGGTTGGAATGAATGATTGTATATCAATATACGATTTCCTTTAATTTTTCAGATATCAGTTCAATTCATTATTTAAAGTTCAAAAAGTTATATTATTTATACACAGTATGGTCTATTCATGCTTTTTCTCTATGTTCCTAGAAACAGGGTACACCTCTTTGTACCCCCGATTCTCATTTTACATCTTCAATATATTGCTCCCAGAAATGGTGAAAGAAATACTCATGTCACCTCATTATCACAGTAATATTCTGGACAAAAAATGGAAAGGTCACACTTATGATTGTACCAAAGCCTAAATGGAAAGTGAACATGGATTTCTAAAAACATCCATGTCCAGGTTGCCTAATGCTGTCAATTGTCAATCCTATTGGTGACTACATATTTGTTTTTTTCCTAATTTATATATTCAACTCAACCCTGTTGAAAATGTCTAATTCTCTCACTCATTTTATACTTTGCCTGATTTCGTAATGTTTCTATTGATATCTGCTTTTCTACATATTTTCCCCAGTTCAACATAGTGACTGACTCTTCATATGTGCTGACATTTACATTCACTCAACAACCGAAAGTCTGTTGCTAAAGAACTTTTGGTCCAAAACCTATACTCACTCTTCTTCCTAAACCTACCGACTATCTTCCTAATCCTACTGAATATCCCTTTTTGACTGGATGTTCTCTTCTAAATTCAATCATCCAATGTACAAGGTCCTATGCCATTGTATAAGGAATTATCTGAGGCATCTTTGCAGAACATCATTCAAAGCTAAGTATCCCAATCAAGGGCAAAACCCTTCTGGGCTTCAACTCATACCTAGATTTCTGTTTTCCTACTTATATTTCACCTCTATATTCTTGTAAATATTGCAGGTTCCCAATACCATTATTCATCACACAGAATCACTCGTAATCCAAATCAAACCTGTTTTTAACCCCAAGTATACACTGTTCCCTCAATCATTTTACAGAATAGCAGAGACAGAGTGGTTCTTACAATACAGGAAAGTTGGGGACCTTCAACCTGATGAGAACCTCAAATGTCCATGCACAAATGGTACCTGGAGAAGTTGTAGGCAGGTATGAAGCACCTGAGAGAGCAAAAGTCATCTTCCATGGCAAACAACCTGGTCAGGATGAAGGGATGTGTCTGAATCTGCCTCTCTCTCTTCTTATTGCACAGAAGATGGACCAAACCAGGGCTGAGTGGAGAGCTGTTCCCGGGTGCCAATGGTGATATACATTCTACCTTATGAAAGTGTCACAGGAAGTTCTGGCAACCTCCATCTTATGTTACCCTTGGAAGCAACTGTTAGGACAAAGTGGTTGCCAAGGCAGTGACCTCATTCAGTTCCAAAGAATGTGAAATACCTCATTTCCTTGGTGATGGAACTCTCTGAACTTGGTATCCAAGAAACCAGACACCCAGAGGCAGTCCCAGTCCCAGTCCCAGTGGGCTCACTTGTTTGGATTTACCAAGGACAGAGTCAGTTTTCTTGGTACCTAATGATGTGAGGATGGCCAAATGCCAGGAGAGCTCTGAAGATGGACCTTTCCTGAGAAAACAGGTAGTGGCTAACCACTTTTTCCTGACGTCTTCACAGAGTTGGTCAAGGAATCAAGATCTGCGAGAAGACAGGCCATTTCGGGGGAACATAGTATGGCCCACCAGTCAGAGGACACTCCGGATAGTCACAGACGTACTTGGGGGAAGGAGGTGCCTTTGTGGGAGTGGGTGCAGGTTTGTTGTTTTGTCTCATGTTCTGAGAATAGATAGAAAAGGCGGTTTGTTTGGTTTGGAGTGGACAGTTTCTAGTAAGTCATTTGACATGGCGAGTGTTTCTCTTTCTGTGTATCCCACTGTGTCCGTTATTGTAGACATTAGAAAAGAGAATGCATTAATGGATGTGTCCTGTCTAGTATAAATCTTCCCATAATTCATCCTGCCCAATATATGAATGGACTGCAGCTTGTCTTATCAATGTGCAACACCTGCTATCTTTCTAAGTTGTTGTTTTCTTCCTGAATTCTGGCCATTCTCCAGAATAGGCTCATGGATTTGTGTCCAAAATATGTACCACCTCCAAGCTCTGTGACATGGCCATGTACTGGATAGCTGAAGAGAATGGCGAGCATCTCAAAAAACTCAGATATCAGTGTGACCAGGAAAGTCTCAGTGCAGAAACCCTGCTTTGGGCCTTTTGCTTACTTATTGTTGTGTTGCACTGAATGTCAGGAAGGTCTTTGCCTCAGGCCACCCCTTTGTGAAGCCTGAAGAAAACATTTTTCAAATGGAAATGAATGGGCCTCACCTGTGGCTCTTTATCAGCCTCATGGACCTGTGTGTGGCTGTGACTTAGATTCTCAGCACCTGATGGATCTTAAGAATGATCCCACGTGAGCTTCCAAAACCAAAATGGCAAAAAAATATCATTCATTGTGGATGAAGTCTCTTGCCTTCCTCTGTTAGGTTCCTGCACTCCATCAAATGACAATAGGGATTCTTTGGGTCAAATGAGTTCTTCAAAGCCCTGCAGAGGTGCTTGTGTTTTCGCCTGACTCTAAATCACCTAAAGAATCGATACCTAAAATCATAGATAGGCCTCAAATTGGAGAAACAAAGAAGTATTAACGGCAGGCTTATTTGTTCGCTCCTGTTTCAGAGAAACGGTGTCCAGGCTACCCTGACTTTAGGCAAATGAGGGGCAAACGAGCTTGATTTTGGACACTGTCTTGGGCTGCGCCCCTCATGGAAACCTCCAGCCAGAGGTTAAGATGATTGACTATATGGAATAAGATGAAGGCCATGTGGGAGTGTTTTGGTTTTAATTTTGGTCATTTGTGTTGCATTGGAAAAAATGACTGGGTCCACGTGAGCTTGAACTCTGGTGTGATTCCCCTTAGAGACTGGGTTTTGGAACTGAACTCAGAGAAGCATTGCCATGAATTTTGTTGGGATTTTAAGAGGCCACGCATGAAAGTCGCTCTTGGAAACTGAGACCTAGGCCCCGGGTGGATTTCCACAGAGGCCTGGGAATCTCAGCAAGGATATCACATGATTTTATTCTTAAAGAAATGGCAGCCATAGTTGAGAGTCAAAACACACATGGACCTCACATTGTAGACCTCAATGGGCCTGGCCTAATGTGACCTTTTGTCCACTCTTTGGGAAGCCGTGCCTGTGAGAGTTCTCCAGAGATTTCATTGAAATGAGCTTCCTCACCATTTAATGTTTGCTGAATGAACTGAAACCCACAGTGCCTCCAACTTCGTGCTTGAAAAATGGCTAGATAAATACCATGAAATTTTTGAAATTCCTATGACCAGGTGGTACTGGAGAAACATTGGATGTCCTGTTGCTGATCATGAGTATACCAGACAGTGCCTTGATTTACTGAGTTTCATGAAAATGGTGTAGAACAGAGATGCCAGAAATTTGGAGCCTGCTGAGTAGTGGGTCTAGAGCAGTGGTGGGGAGGTGTTTGCTAAAACATCCGTGGTAGGGCCATGTGGATCTACCATTGGATTCCAAATGGCTTTTAACTGACATGGTGCAGCCAACAGACCCTTATATGTAAAGGCATCTTGTTATATGGAGAGTTTTCAGAGGAAAATTAAGAATCAGGTTGATATGGACAAGGGGGCAATGGGGCAAGCTGTGAGAGATAGGAGCCTAGTTGGTGCATTCTCTTGCAGACCCTGACCCACCACACGTGACAGAACTCCCTCCAGCACTGTGTCCCAGTTTAGCTCCTAGTATTTCGTGAAACAAATACCAAACTCACAGTGCAGCAGCAAAAACACCACAAAAAGTGGAAGAGGACCAAATGGCTTCACAGTCCACACGGGGAGACACTTAGTCCCCAGTGGCCTCAGTTTACCTACAAAGAGAGGATTCAGCACTGCTTCATCTTGTTCATTGGAAAATAAGAAACCATGTCCTCCAGGTCACATAGATGCAGACCCAGCTTTGATGGTCTCACTACAGAGGAAGCCAAATCTCCTGAAAACTACATATATTTCAAGTGTGGAAGCTCAGAGGCAGTTTCTCAAAAAGGTTTTAGGCCAGCAGAGCTCCATGTTTGTGGAGTGTTTACCCTGTCCCTTAGTTTTGGAAACTCCTCTACCACCTCCAAGGTTGTGAACTCCTGAGCATTTTCCATTCCAGATATGTATTCACTGATTTTGTAACTCTTCTCCTCTAATTGTGTCTTACTTGGGGTGAAGGTAATGTCAAGGCATTGTTCTGGATGAGAGCGTGAGGATATTTGTGCAGCATATATTTACATACACATTGGATTCATTTTCCAAATTTCCATTCGAAGTACTGAATCCCTGACACTAACCCATACCTATTAGACTCAGACTATTCATCCTAATATAATGGAGAAAATTAGCCCAACACATTAGAAATACAAGTACTTCAGAGGAGACATGTTGTATAGTTGGACTTGACATATGCATTATATAAGGTAGGAGTTATAAATCTAGTCAAATTTATTTGAAATATTCTCCATGTGTTTTTAAGCTTAACAAATATGTGAATTCTTATTTCCCTTTTCTGTAGCCTATTCACACATGTATATTTATATGCATATATAGAATCCTACCAGGTATCACACGTACATTTTTGTGAGGTGGCTGTCTTGGCAGATACAAATTGTGAGAAGAGTTCACTCCTCCTAAATGCTGTTGGAAATGAAAATTCAACCTATAGGAGAGCGTCCTAGTAGAACAACATTATACATTAACTCATGTTCAGTAAAATAAATATTTTTGCATTTGTGGATGATACATATTTACTGATGAATTTCGATTGGCATTTATATTGGTACTTTTTAATGTCTGTGAGTGTTGTGTGTGTGTGTGTGTATATACAGATATAGATGAAGATATACTCTGCAAATTTTTCAAAATATGAAATATATGTGTCTAATATACACTCTCTAAATTCATTCATGTTCATGTATGTGGATTTATAATCCACTTTTCACAAGATTATAATCAGAAATATTCATCCCCCTGAAATACATATTTGTTTCCTAGTACTGAAAACTAACTTCAGTGAATGGTGCATACAAATCCTAATTATTCTACAGTAACTGACCCAGTCTAACATCAATGCAAGTAGACTCCTATGGGACATGATATGTAATTTGTCATTCATTTGTATTCGACACTGGTACATTATTGTTTCTTCAGTTTTTGCACATCACAGGATATACATTTCATCCACAAGTTCACAAATTAATAAGCATTTGTTTCAACTTTAACCACTTCTTGCTTCAGAACACATGTATTGTCAGGGTATTCTTGACTGGTCTTTTCATGAGACTTCTTTCCAAACACATTATTTTGAATTTCCATAATCATTTTGAAGCAAAACTCACACACTCTTCATGATAAACCAAAACACAAATATTTCCATTACATATATACCTGGTTGGAATGAATGTTTGTATATCAATATACGATTTCCTTTAATTTTTCAGATATCAGTTCAATTCATTATTTAAAGTTCAAAAAAGTTATATTATTTATTCACAGTATGGTCTATTCATGCTTTTTCTCTATGTTCCTAGAAACAGGGTACACCTCTTTGTACCCCCGATTCTCATTTTACATCTTCAATATATTGCTCCCAGAAATGGTGAAAGAAATACTCATGTCACCTCATTATCACAGTAATATTCTGGACAAAAAATGGAAAGGTCACACTTATGATTGTACCAAAGCCTAAATGGAAAGTGAACATGGATTTCTAAAAACATCCATGTCCAGGTTGCCTAATGCTGTCAATTGTCAATCCTATTGGTGACTACATATTTGTTTTTTTTTTTAATTTATATATTCAAACTCAACCCTGTTGAAAATGTCTAATTCTATCACTCACTTTATACTTTGCCTGATTTCGTAATGTTTCTATTGATATCTGCTTTTCTACATATTTTCCCCAGTTCAACATAGTGACTGACTCTTCATATGTGCTGACATTTACATTCACTCAACAACCGAAAGTCTATTGCTAAAGAACTTTTGGTCCAAATCCTATACTCACTCTTCTTCCTAAACCTACCGACTATCTTCCTAATCCTACTGAATATCCCTTTTTGACTGGATGTTCTCTTCTAAATTCAATCATCCAATGTACAAGGTCCTATGCCATTGTATATGGAATTATCTGAGGCATCTTTGCAGAACATCATTCAAAAGCTAAGTATCCCAATCAAGGGCAAAACCCTTCTGGGCTTCAAATCATACCTAGATTTCTGTTTTCCTACTTATATTTCACCTCTATATTCTTGTAAATATTGCAGGTTCCCAATACCA
>NW_027510658.1:0-31845 GCF_048772815.1 Callospermophilus lateralis
TAACCACAAGCAAAGACTGCGTAAAACACATTCATTGGAAAGGTGTTCCAAGCTTCCAAAAAACTACTGGTTTTCTGAATACTCGGCAAATTTTTTTTCATCCGACCTTGATGATCTCTGTGGTAATGATCAGTTCACTAAGTCCACTTAGCTGCCCAATATTCACTCTTCTATAATGAAGCTTTCGTTACCAGTAACAGTTTGAGTTTTTAGGTTTCACTCTATTTCCTCCTATATAGATAGATGTTTTTGGAAGTCTAAATCAAACACGGTTTGTGCTAGCTCCTTGAAACTTGACAAAATAAGTAGTTCTAAGTTCTGTCTTTGTGGTTTGTTTCCTCTTGAAATAGCCACAAGCAAAGACTGCTTAAAACACATTCATTGGAAAGGTGTTCCAAGCTTCTAAAATACTACTGGTTTTCTGAATACTCGGCAAATTTTTTTTCATCCGACCTTGATGATCTCTGTGGTAATGATCAGTTCACTAAGTCCACTTAGCTGCCCAATTTTCACTCTTCAAGGATGAAGCGTTCGTTACCAGTAACAGTTTGAATTTTTAGGTTTCACTCTATTTCCTCCAATACAGATAGATGTGTTTTTTAAGTCTAAATCAAACACGGTTTGTGCTGGCTCCTTGAAACTGATCAGTTCACTAAGTCCACTTAGCTGCCCAATTTTCACTCTTCTAGGATGAAGCGTTCGTTACCAGTAACAGTTTGAATTTTTAGTTTTCACTCTATTTCCTCCTATACAGATAGATGTGTTTTTTAAGACTAAATCAAACACGGTTTGTGCTAGCTCCTTGAAACTTGACAAAATAAAGTAGTTCTAAATTCTGTCTTTGTGGTTTGTTTCCTCTTGAAATAGCCACAAGCAAAGACTGCGTAAAACACATTCATTTGAAAGGTGTTCCAAGCTTCCAAAATACTACTGGGTTTCTGAATACTCGGCAAATTTTTTTTCATCCGACCTTGATGATCTCTGTGGTAATCATCAGTTCACTAAGTCCACTTAGCTGCCCAATTTTCACTCTTCTAGGATGAAGCGTTCGTTACCAGCAACAGTTTGAATTTTTAGGTTTCACTCTATTTCCTCCTATACTGATAGATGTGTTTTTTAAGTCAAAATCAAACACGGTTTGTGCTAGCTCCTTGAAACTTGACAAAATAAAGTAGTTCTACGTTCTGTCTTTGTGGTTTGTTTCCTCTTGAAATAGCCACAAGCAAAGACTGCATAAAACACATTCATTGGAAAGGTGTTCCAAGCTTCCAAAATACTACTGGTTTTTTGAATACTCGGCAAATTTTTTTTCATCCGACCTTGATGATCTCTGTGGTAATGATCAGTTCACTAAGTCCACTTAGCTGCCCAACTTTCACTCTTCTAGGATGAAGCATTCGTTACCAGTAACAGTTTGAATTTTTAGGTTTCACTCTATTTCCTCCTATACAGATAGATGTGTTTTTTAAGTCTAAATCAAACACGGTTTGTGCTAGCTCCTTGAAACTTGACAAAATAAAGTAGTTCTAAGTTCTGTCTTTGTGGTTTGTTTCCTCTTGAAATAGCCACAAGCAAAGACTGCGTAAAACACATTCATTGGAAAGGTGTTCCAAGCTTCCAAAATACTACTGGTTTTCTGAATACTCGGCAAATTTTTTTTCATCCGACCTTGATGATCTCTGTGGTAATGATGAGTTCACTAAGTCCAGTTAGCTGCAGAATTTTCACTCTTCTAGGATGAAGCGTTCGTTACCAGTAACAGTTTGAATTTTTAGGTTTCACTCTATTTCCTCCTATACAGATAGATGTGTTTTTGAAGTCTAAATCAAACACGGTTTGTGCTAGCTCCTTGAAACTTGACAAAATAAAGTAGTTCTAAGTTCTGTCTTTGTGGTTTGTTTCCTCTTGAAATAGCCACAAGCAAAGACTGCGTAAAACACATTCATTGGAAAGGTGTTCAAAGCTTCCAAAATACTACTGGTTTTCTGAATACTCGGCAAATTTTTTTTCATCCGACCTTGATGATCTCTGTGGTAATGATGAGTTCACTAAGTGCACTTAGCTGCAGAATTTTCACTCTTCTAGGATGAAGCGTTCGTTACCAGTAACAGTTTGAATTTTTAGGTTTCACTCTATTTCCTCCTATATAGATAGATGTGTTTGGAAGTCTAAATCAAACACGGTTTGTGCTAGCTCCTTGAAACTTGACAAAATAAGTAGTTCTAAGTTCTGTCTTTGTGGTTTGTTTCCTCTTGAAATAGCCAGAAGCAAAGACTGCTTAACACATTCATTGGAAAGGTGTTCCAAGCTCCTAAAATACTACTGGTTTTCTGAATACTCGGCAAATTTTTTTTCATCCGACCTTGATGATCTCTGTGGTAATGATCAGTTCACTAAGTCCCCTTAGCTGCCCAATTTTCACTCTTCAAGGATGAAGCGTTCGTTACCAGTAACAGTTTGAATTTTTAGGTTTCACTCTATTTCCTCCAATACAGATAGATGTGTTTTTTAAGTCTAAATCAAACACGGTTTGTGCTAGCTCCTTGAAACTGATCAGTTCACTAAGTCCACTTAGATGCCCAATTTTCACTCTTCTAGGATGAAGCGTTCGTTACCAGTAACAGTTTGAATTTTTAGGTTTCACTCTATTTCCTCCTATACAGATAGATGTGTTTTTTAAGACTAAATCAAACACGGTTTGTGCTAGCTCCTTGAAACTTGACAAAATAAAGTAGTTCTAAGTTCTGTCTTTGTGGTTTGTTTCCTCTTGAAAGAGGCACAAGCAAAGACTGCGTAAAACACATTCATTGGAAAGGTGTGCCAAGCTTCCAAAAAACTACTGGTTTTCTGAATACTCGGCAAATTTTTTTTCATCCGACCTTGATGATCTCTGTGGTAATGATGAGTTCACTAAGTCCAGTTAGCTGCAGAATTTTCACTCTTCTAGGATGAAGCGTTCGTTACCAGTAACAGTTTGAATTTTTAGGTTTCACTCTATTTCCTCCTATACAGATAGATGTGTTTTTTAAGTCTAAATCAAACACGGTTTGTGCTAGCTCCTTGAAACTTGACAAAATAAAGTAGTTCTAAGTTCTGTCTTTGTGGTTTGTTTCCTCTTGAAATAGCCACAAGCAAAGACTGCGTAAAACACATTCATTTGGAAGGTGTTCCAAGCTTCCAAAATACTACTGGGTTTCTGAATACTCGGCAAATTTTTTTTCATCCGACCTTGATGATCTCTGTGGTAATGATCAGTTCACTAAGTCCACTTAGCTGCCCAACTTTCACTCTTCTAGGATGAAGCGTTCGTTACCAGTAACAGTTTGAATTTTTAGGTTTCACTCTATTTCCTCCTATACAGATAGATGTGTTTTTTAAGTCTAAATCAAACACGGTTTGTGCTAGCTCCTTGAAACTTGACAAAATAAAGTAGTTCTAAGTTCTGTCTTTGTGGTTTGTTTCCTCTTGAAATAGCCACAAGCAAAGACTGCATAAAACACATTCATTGGAAAGGTGTTCCAAGCTTCCAAAATACTACTGGTTTTCTGAATACTCGGCAAATTTTTTTTCATCCGACCTTGATGATCTCTGTGGTAATGATGAGTTCACTAAGTCCAGTTAGCTGCAGAATTTTCACTCTTCTAGGATGAAGCGTTCGTTACCAGTAACAGTTTGAATTTTTAGGTTTCACTCTATTTCCTCCTATATAGATAGATGTGTTTGGAAGTCTAAATCAAACACGGTTTGTGCTAGCTCCTTGAAATTTGACAAAATAAGTAGTTCTAAGTTCTGTCTTTGTGGTTTGTTTCCTCTTGAAATAGCCACAAGCAAAGACTGCGTAAAACACATTCATTGGAAAGGTGTTCCAAGCTTCTAAAATACTACTGGTTTTCTGAATACTCGGCAAATTTTTTTTCATCCGACCTTGATGATCTCTGTGGTAATGATCATTCACTAAGTCCACTTAGCTGCCCAATTTTCACTCTTCAAGGATGAAGCGTTAGTTACCAGTAACAGTTTGAATTTTTAGGTTTCACTCTATTTCCTCCAATACAGATAGATGTGTTTTTTAAATCTAAATCAAACACGGTTTGTGCTAGCTCCTTGAAACTGATCAGTTCACTAAGTCCACTTAGCTGCCCAATTTTCACTCTTCTAGGATGAAGCGTTCGTTACCAGTAACAGTTTGAATTTTTAGGTTTCACTCTATTTCCTCCTATACAGATAGATGTGTTTTTTAAGTCTAAATCAAACACGGTTTGTGCTAGCTCCTTGAAACTTGACAAAATAAAGTAGTTCTAAGTTCTGTCTTTGTGGTTTGTTTCCTCTTGAAATAGCCACAAGCAAAGACTGCGTAAAACACATTCATTTGAAAGGTGTTCCAAGCTTCCAAAATACTACTGGTTTTCTGAATACTCGGCAAATTTTTTTTCATCCGACCTTGATGATCTCTGTGGTAATCATTAGTTCACTAAGTCCACTTAGCTGCCCAATTTTCACTCTTCTAGGATGAAGCGTTCGTTACCAGTAACAGTTTGAATTTTTAGGTTTCACTCTATTTCCTCCTATACAGATAGATGTGTTTTTTAAGTCTAAATCAAACACGGTTTGTGCTAGCTCCTTGAAACTTGACAAAATAAAGTAGTTCTACGTTCTGTCTTTGTGGTTTGTTTCCTCTTGAAATAGCCACAAGCAAAGACTGCATAAAACACATTCATTGGAAAGGTGTTCCAAGCTTCCAAAATACTACTGGTTTTTTGAATACTCGGCAAATTTTTTTTCATCCGACCTTGATGATCTCTGTGGTAATGATCAGTTCACTAAGTCCACTTAGGTGCAGAGTTTTCACTCTTCTAGGATGAAGCGTTCGTTACCAGTAACAGTTTGAATTTTTAGGTTTCACTCTATTTCCTCCTATACAGATAGATGTGTTTTTTAAGTCTAAATCAAACACGGTTTGTGCTAGCTCCTTGAAACTTGACAAAATAAAGTAGTTCTAAGTTCTGTCTTTGTGGTTTGTTTCCTCTTGAAATAGCCACAAGCAAAGACAGCGTAAAACACATTCATTGGAAAGGTGTTCCAAGCTTCCAAAATACTACTGGTTTTCTGAATACTCGGCAAATTTTTTTTCATCCGACCTTGATGATCTCTGTGGTAATGATGAGTTCACTAAGTCCAGTTAGCTGCAGAATTTTCACTCTTCTAGGATGAAGCGTTCGTTACCAGTAACAGTTTGAATTTTTAGGTTTCACTCTATTTCCTCCTATACAGATAGATGTGTTTTTTAAGTCTAAATCAAACACGGTTTGTGCTAGCTCTTTGAAACTTGACAAAATAAAGTAGTTCTACGTTCTGTCTTTGTGGTTTGTTTCCTCTTGAAATAGCCACAAGCAAAGACTGCGTAAAACACATTCATTGGAAAGGTGTTCCAAGCTTCCAAAATACTACTGGTTTTCTGAATACTCGGCAAATTTTTTTTCATCCGACCTTGATGATCTCTGTGGTAATGATCAGTTCACTAAGTCCACTTAGCTGCCCAATTTTCACTCTTCAAGGATGAAGCGTTCGTTACCAGTAACAGTTTGAATTTTTAGGTTTCACTCTATTTCCTCCTATAGAGATAGATGTGTTTTTTAAGTCTAAATCAAACACGGTTTGTGCTAGCTCCTTGAAACTGATCAGTTCACTAAGTCCACTTAGCTGCCCAATTTTCACTCTTCTAGGATGAAGCGTTCGTTACCAGTAACAGTTTGAATTTTTAGGTTTCACTCTATTTCCTCCTATACAGATAGATGTGTTTTTTAAGTCTAAATCAAACTCGGTTTGTGCTAGCTCCTTGAAACTTGACAAAATAAAGTAGTTCTAAGTTCTGTCTTTGTGGTTTGTTTCCTCTTGAAATAGCCACAAGCAAAGACTGCGTAAAACACATTCATTTGAAAGGTGTTCCAAGCTTCCAAAATACTACTGGGTTTCTGAATACTCGGCAAATTTTTTTTCATCCGACCTTGATGATCTCTGTGGTAATCATCAGTTCACTAAGTCCACTTAGCTGCCCAATTTTCACTCTTCTAGGATGAAGCGTTCGTTACCAGTAACAGTTTGAATTTTTAGGTTTCACTCTATTTCCTCCTATACAGATAGATGTGTTTTTTAAGTCTAAATCAAACACGGTTTGTGCTAGCTCCTTGAAACTTGACAAAATAAAGTAGTTCTACGTTCTGTCTTTGTGGTTTGTTTCCTCTTGAAATAGCCACAAGCAAAGACTGCATAAAACACATTCATTGGAAAGGTGTTCCAAGCTACCAAAATACTACTGGTTTTTTGAATACTCGGCAAATTTTTTTTCATCCGACCTTGATGATCTCTGTGGTAATGATCAGTTCACTAAGTCCACTTAGCTGCCCAACTTTCAATCTTCTAGGATGAAGCGTTCGTTACCAGTAACAGTTTGAATTTTTAGGTTTCACTCTATTTCCTCCTATACAGATAGATGTGTTTTTTAAGTCTAAATCAAACACGGTTTGTGCTAGCTCCTTGAAACTTGACAAAATAAAGTAGTTCTAACTTCTGTCTTTGTGGTTTGTTTCCTCTTGAAATAGCCACAAGCAAAGACAGCGTAAAACACATTCATTGGAAAGGTGTTCCAAGCTTCCAAAATACTACTGGGTTTCTGAATACTCGGCAAATTTTTTTTCATCCGACCTTGATGATCTCTGTGGTAATGATCAGTTCACTAAGTCCACTTAACTGCCCAATTTTCACTCTTCTAGGATGATGCGTTCGTTACCAGTAACAGTTTGAATTTTTAGTTTTCACTCTATTTCCTCCTATACAGATAGATGTGTTTTTTAAGTCTAAATCAAACACGGTTTGTGCTAGCTCCTTGAAACTTGACAAAATAAAGTAGTTCTACGTTCTGTCTTTGTGGTTTGTTTCCTCTTGAAATAGCCACAAGCAAAGACAGCGTAAAACACATTCATTGGAAAGGTGTTCCAAGCTTCCAAAATACTACTGGTTTTCTGAATACTCGGCAAATTTTTTTTCATCCGACCTTGATGATCTCTGTGGTAATGATCAGTTCACTAAGTCCACTTAGCTGCCCAATTTTCACTCTTCAAGGATGAAGCGTTCGTTACCAGTAACAGTTTGAATTTTTAGGTTTCACTCTATTTCCTCCTATACAGATAGATGTGTTTTTTAAGTCTAAATCAAACACGGTTTGTGCTAGCTCCTTGAAACTGATCAGTTCACTAAGTCCACTTAGCTGCCCAATTTTCACTCTTCTAGGATGAAGCGTTCGTTACCAGTAACAGTTTGAATTTTTAGGTTTCACTCTATTTCCTCCTATACAGATAGATGTGTTTTTTAAGTCTATATCAAACTCGGTTTGTGCTGGCTCCTTGAAACTTGACAAAATAAAGTAGTTCTAAGTTCTGTCTTTGTGGTTTGTTTCCTCTCGAAATAGCCACAAGCAAAGACTGCGTAAAACACATTCATTGGAAAGGTGTTCCAAGCTTCCAAAATACTACTGGGTTTCTGAATACTCGGCAAATTTTTTTTCATCCGACCTTGATGATCTCTGTGGTAATGATCAGTTCACTAAGTCCACTTAACTGCCCAATTTTCACTCTTCTAATATGAAGCGTTCGTTACCAGTAACAGTTTGAATTTTTAGGTTTCACTCTATTTCCTCCAATACAGATAGATGGGTTTTTTAAGTCTAAATCAAACACGGTTTGTGCTAGCTCCTTGAAACTGATCAGTTCACTAAGTCCACTTAGCTGCCCAATTTTCACTCTTCTAGGATGAAGCGTTCGTTACCAGTAACAGTTTGAATTTTTAGGTTTCACTCTATTTCCTCCTATACAGATAGATGTGTTTTTTAAGACTAAATCAAACACGGTTTGTGCTAGCTCCTTGAAACTTGACAAAATAAAGTAGTTCTAAGTTCTGTCTTTGTGGTTTGTTTCCTCTTGAAATAGCCACAAGCAAAGACTGCGTAAAACACATTCATTTGAAAGGTGTTCCAAGCTTCCAAAATACTACTGGGTTTCTGAATACTCGGCAAATTTTTTTTTCATCCGACCTTGATGATCTCTGTGGTAATCATCAGTTCACTAAGTCCACTTAGCTGCCCAATTTTCACTCTTCTAGGATGAAGCGTTCGTTACCAGTAACAGTTTGAATTTTTAGGTTTCACTCTATTTCCTCCTATACTGATAGATGTGTCTTTTAAGTCTAAATCAAACACGGTTTGTGCTAGCTCCTTGAAACTTGACAAAATAAAGTAGTTCTACGTTCTGTCTTTGTGGTTTGTTTCCTCTTGAAATAGCCACAAGCAAAGACTGCATAAAACACATTCATTGGAAAGGTGTTCCAAGCTTCCAAAATACTACTGGTTTTTTGAATACTCGGCAAATTTTTTTTCATCCGACCTTGATGATCTCTGTGGTAATGATTAGTTCACTAAGTCCACTTAGCTGCCCAACATTCACTCTTCTAGGATGAAGCATTCGTTACCAGTAACAGTTTGAATTTTTAGGTTTCACTCTATTTCCTCCTATACAGATAGATGTGTTTTTTAAGTCTAAATCAAACACGGTTTGTGCTAGCTCCTTGAAACTTGACAAAATAAAGTAGTTCTAAGTTCTGTCTTTGTGGTTTGTTTCCTCTTGAAATAGCCACAAGCAAAGACTGCGTAAAACACATTCATTGGAAAGGTGTTCCAAGCTTCCAAAATACTACTGGTTTTCTGAATACTCGGCAAATTTTTTTTCATCTGACCTTGATGATCTCTGTGGTAATGATGAGTTCACTAAGTCCAGTTAGCTGCAGAATTTTCACTCTTCTAGGATGAAGCGTTCGTTACCAGTAACAGTTTGAATTTTTAGGTTTCACTCTATTTCCTCCTATATAGATAGATGTGTTTGGAAGTCTAAATCAAACACGGTTTGTGCTAGCTCCTTGAATTTTGACAAAAAAAGTAGTTCTAAGTTCTGTCTTTGTGGTTTGTTTCCTCTAGAAATAGCCAGAAGCAAAGACTGCGTAAAACACATTCATTGGAAAGGTGTTCCAAGCTTCTAAAATACTACTGGTTTTCTGAATACTCGGCAAATTTTTTTTCATCCGACCTTGATGATCTCTGTGGTAATGATCAGTTCACTAAGTCCACTTAGCTGTCCAATTTTCACTCTTCAAGGATGAAGCGTTAGTTACCAGTAACAGTTTGAAATTTTAGGTTTCACTCTATTTCCTCCAATACAGATAGATGTGTTTTTTAAATCTAAATCAAACACGGTTTGTGCTAGCTCCTTGAAACTGATCAGTTCACTAAGTCCACTTAGCTGCCCAATTTTCACTCTTCTAGGATGAAGCGTTCGTTACCAGTAACAGTTTGAATTTTTAGGTTTCACTCTATTTCCTCCTATACAGATAGATGTGTTTTTTAAGTCTAAATCAAACACGGTTTGTGCTAGCTCCTTGAAACTTGACAAAATAAAGTAGTTCTAACTTCTGTCTTTTTGGTTTGTTTCCTCTTGAAATAGCCACAAGCAAAGACAGCGTAAAACACATTCATTGGAAAGGTGTTCCAAGCTTCCAAAATACTACTGGGTTTCTGAATACTCGGCAAATTTTTTATCATCCGACCTTGATGATCTCTGTGGTAATGATCAGTTCACTAAGTCCACTTAACTGCCCAATTTTCACTCTTCTAGGATGATGCGTTCGTTACCAGTAACAGTTTGAATTTTTAGTTTTCACTCTATTTCCTCCTATACAGATAGATGTGTTTTTTAAGTCTAAATCAAACACGGTTTGTGCTAGCTCCTTGAAACTTGACAAAATAAAGTAGTTCTAAGTTCTGTCTTTGTGGTTTGTTTCCTCTTGAAATAGCCACAAGCAAAGACTGCGTAAAACACATTCATTGGAAATGTGTTCCAAGCTTCCAAAATACTACTGGTTTTTTGAATACTCGGCAAATTTTTTTTCATCCGACCTTGATGATCTCTGTGGTAATTATCAGTTCACTAAGTCCACTTAGGTGCAGAATTTTCACTCTTCTAGGATGAAGCATTCGTTACCAGTAACAGTTTGAATTTTTAGGTTTCACTCTATTTCCTCCTATACAGATAGATGTGTTTTTTAAGTCTAAATCAAACACGGTTTGTGCTAGCTCCTTGAAACTGATCAGTTCACTAAGTCCACTTAGCTGCCCAATTTTCACTCTTCTAGGATGAAGCGTTCGTTACCAGTAACAGTTTGAATTTTTAGGTTTCACTCTATTTCCTCCTATACAGATAGATGTGTTTTTTAAGTCTAAATCAAACACGGTTTGTGCTAGCTCCTTGAAACTTGACAAAATAAAGTAGTTCTAAGTTCTGTCTTTGTGGTTTGTTTCCTCTTGAAATAGCCACAAGCAAAGACTGCGTAAAACACATTCATTGGAAAGGTGTTCCAAGCTTCCAAAATACTACTGGGTTTCTGAATACTCGGCAAATTTTTTTTTTCATCCGACCTTGATGATCTCTGTGGTAATCATCAGTTCACTAAGTCCACTTAGCTGCCCAATTTTCACTCTTCTAGGATGAAGCGTTCGTTACCAGTAACAGTTTGAATTTTTAGGTTTCACTCTATTTCCTCCTATACTGATAGATGTGTTTTTTAAGTCTGAATCAAACACGGTTTGTGCTAGCTCCTTGAAACTTGACAAAATAAAGTAGTTCTACGTTCTGTCTTTGTGGTTTGTTTCCTCTTGAAATAGCCACAAGCAAAGACTGCATAAAACACATTCATTGGAATGGTGTTCCAAGCTTCCAAAATACTACTGGTTTTTTGAATACTCGGCAAATTTTTTTCATCCGACCTTGATGATCTCTGTGGTAATGATTAGTTCTCTAAGTCCACTTAGCTGCCCAACTTTCACTCTTCTAGGATGAAGCATTCGTTACCAGTAACAGTTTGAATTTTTAGGTTTCACTCTATTTCCTCCTATACAGATAGATGTGTTTTTTAAGTCTAAATAAAACACGGTTTGTGCTAGCTCCTTGAAACTTGACAAAATAAAGTAGTTCTAAGTTCTGTCTTTGTGATTTGTTTCCTCTTGAAATAGCCACAAGCAAAGACTGCGTAAAACACATTCATTGGAAAGGTGTTCCAAGCTTCCAAAATACTACTGGTTTTCTGAATACTCGGCAAATTTTTTTTCATCCGACCTTGATGATCTCTGTGGTAATGATGAGTTCACTAAGTCCAGTTAGCTGCAGAATTTTCACTCTTCTAGGATGAAGCGTTCGTTACCAGTAACAGTTTGAATTTTTAGGTTTCACTCTATTTCCTCCTATATAGATAGATGTGTTTGGAAGTCTAAATCAAACACGGTTTGTGCTAGCTCCTTGAAATTTGACAAAATAAGTAGTTCTAAGTTCTGTCTTTGTGGTTTGTTTCCTCTTGAAATAGCCACAAGCAAAGACTGCGTAAAACACATTCATTGGAAAGGTGTTCCAAGCTTCTAAAATACTACTGGTTTTCTGAATACTCGGCAAATTTTTTTTCATCCGACCTTGATGATCTCTGTGGTAATGATCAGTTCACTAAGTCCACTTAGCTGCCCAATTTTCACTCTTCAAGGATGAAGCGTTAGTTACCAGTAACAGTTTGAATTTTTAGGTTTCACTCTATTTCCTCCAATACAGATAGATGTGTTTTTTAAATCTAAATCAAACACGGTTTGTGCTAGCTCCTTGAAACTGATCAGTTCACTAAGTCCACTTAGCTGCCCAATTTTCACTCTTCTAGGATGAAGCGTTCGTTACCAGTAACAGTTTGAATTTTTAGGTTTCACTCTATTTCCTCCTATACAGATAGATGTGTTTTTTAAGTCTAAATCAAACACGGTTTGTGCTAGCTCCTTGAAACTTGACAAAATAAAGTAGTTCTAAGTTCTGTCTTTGTGGTTTGTTTCCTCTTGAAATAGCCACAAGCAAAGACTGCGTAAAACACATTCATTTGAAAGGTGTTCCAAGCTTCCAAAATACTACTGGGTTTCTGAATACTCGGCAAATTTTTTTTCATCCGACCTTGATGATCTCTGTGGTAATCATCAGTTCACTAAGTCCACTTAGCTGCCCAACTTTCAATCTTCTAGGATGAAGCGTTCGTTACCAGTAACAGTTTGAATTTTTAGGTTTCACTCTATTTCCTCCTATACAGATAGATGTGTTTTTTAAGTCTAAATCAAACACGGTTTGTGCTAGCTCCTTGAAACATGACAAAATAAAGTAGTTCTAACTTCTGTCTTTGTGGTTTGTTTCCTCTTGAAATAGCCACAAGCAAAGACAGCGTAAAACACATTCATTGGAAAGGTGTTCCAAGCTTCCAAAATACTACTGGTTTTCTGAATACTCGGCAAATTTTTTTTCATCCGACCTTGATGATCTCTGTGGTAATGATGAGTTCACTAAGTCCAGTTAGCTGCAGAATTTTCACTCTTCTAGGATGACGCGTTCGTTACCAGTAACAGTTTGAATTTTTAGGTTTCACTCTATTTCCTCCTATACAGATAGATGTGTTTTTTAAGTCTAAATCAAACACGGTTTGTGCAAGCTCCTTGAAACTTGACAAAATAAAGTAGTTCTAAGTTCTGTCTTTGTGGTTTGTTTCCTCTTGAAATAGCCACAAGCAAAGACTGCGTAAAACACATTCATTGGAAATGTGTTCCAAGCATCCAAAATACTACTGGTTTTTTGAATACTCGGCAAATTTTTTTTCATCCGACCTTGATGATCTCTGTGGTAATGATCAGTTCACTAAGTCCACTTAGCTGCAGAATTTTCACTCTTCTAGGATGAAGCGTTCGTTACCAGTAACAGTTTGAATTTTTAGGTTTCACTCTATTTCCTCCAATACAGATAGATGTGTTTTTTAAGTCTAAATCAAACACGGTTTGTGCTAGCTCCTTGAAACTGATCAGTTCACTAAGTCCACTTAGCTGCCCAATTTTCACTCTTCTAGGATGAAGCGTTCGTTACCAGTAACAGTTTGAATTTTTAGGTTTCACTCTATTTCCTCCTATACAGATAGATGTGTTTTTTAAGTCTAAATCAAACACGGTTTGTGCTAGCTCCTTGAAACTTGACAAAATAAAGTAGTTCTAAGTTCTGTCTTTGTGGTTTGTTTCCTCTTGAAATAGCCACAAGCAAAGACTGCGTAAAACACATTCATTGGAAAGGTGTGCCAAGCTTCCAAAAAACTACTGGTTTTCTGAATACTCGGCAAATTTTTTTTAATCCGACCTTGATGATCTCTGTGGTAATGATCACTTCACTAAGTCCACTTAGCTGCCCAATATTCACTCTTCTAGGATGAAGCGTTCGTTACCAGTAACAGTTTTGTGTTTTTAGGTTTCACTCTATTTCCTCCTATATAGATAGATGTGTTTTTTAAGTCTAAATCAAACACGGTTTCTGCTAGCTCATTGAAACTTGACAAAATAAATACTTCTAAGTTCTGTCTTTGTGGTTTGTTTCCTCTTGAAATAGCCACAAGCAAAGACTGCGTAAAACACATTCATTGGAAAGGTGATCCAAGCTTCCAAAATACTACTGGTTTTCTGAATACTCGGCAAATTTTTTTTCATCCGACATTGATGATCTCTGTGGTAATGATCAGTTCACTAAGTCCACTTAGCTGCCCAATTTTCACTCTTCAAGGATGAAGCGTTAGTTACCAGTAACAGTTTGAATTTTTAGGTTTCACTCTATTTCCTCCAATACAGATAGATGTGTTTTTTAAGTCTAAATCAAACACGGTTTGTGCTAGCTCCTTGAAACTGATCAGTTCACTAAGTCCACTTAGCTGCCCAATTTTCACTCTTCTAGGATGAAGCGTTCGTTACCAGTAACAGTTTGAATTTTTAGGTTTCACTCTATTTCCTCCTATACAGATAGATGTGTTTTTTAAGTCTAAATCAAACACGGTTTTTGCTAGCTCCTTGAAACTTGACAAAATAAAGTAGTTCTAAGTTCTGTCTTTGTGGTTTGTTTCCTCTTGAAATAGCCACAAGCAAAGACTGCGTGAAACACATTCATTGGAAAGGTGTGTCAAGCTTCCAAAAAACTACTGGTTTTCTGAATACTCGGCAAATTTTTTTTATTCCGAACTTGATGATCTCTGTGGTAATGATAACTTCACTAAGTCCACTTAGCTGCCCAATATTCACTTTTCTAGGATGAAGCGTTCGTTACGAGTAACAGTTTGAGATTTTAGGTTTCACTCTATTTCCTCTTATACAGATATATGAGTTTTTTAAGTCTAAATCAAACACGGTTTGTGCTAGCTCCTTGAAACTTGACAAAATAATTTAGTTCTTAGTTCTGTCTTTGTGTTTTGTTTCCTCTTGAAATAGCCACAAGCAAAGACTGCGTAAAACACATTTATTGGAAAGGTGTTCCAAGCTTCCAACATACTACTGGTTTTCTGAATACTCGGCAAATTTTTTTTCATCCGACGTTGATGATCTCTGTGGTAATGATCAGTTCACTAAGTCCACTTAGCTGCCCAATTTTCACTCTTCTAGGATGAAGCGTTCGTTACCAGTAACAGTTTGAATTTTTAGGTTTCACTCTATTTCCTCCTATACAGATAGATGTGTTTTTTAAGTCTAAATCAAACACGGTTTGTGCTAGCTCCTTGAAACTTGACAAAATAAAGTAGTTCTATGTTCTGCCTTTGTGGTTTGTTTCCTCTTGAAATAGCCACAAGCAAAGACTGCGTAAAACACGTTCATTGGAAAGGTGTTCCAAGCTTCCAAAAAACTACTGGTTTTCTGAATACTCGGCAAATTTTTTTTCATCCGACCTTGATGATCTCTGTGGTAATGATCAGTTCACTAAGTCCACTTAGCTGCCCAGTATTCACTCTTCTATAATGAAGCTTTCGTTACCAGTAAGGTTTGAGTTTTTAGGTTTCACTCTATTTCCTCCTATATAGATAGATGTGTTTGGAAGTCTAAATCAAACACGGTTTGTGCTAGCTCTTTGAAACTTGACAAAATAAAGTAGTTCTAAGTTCTGTCTTTGTGGTTTGTTTCCTCTTGAAATAGCCACAAGCAAAGACTGCGTAAAACACATTCATTGGAAAGGTGTTCCAAGCTTCTAAAATACTACTGGTTTTCTGAATACTCGGCAAATTTTTTTTCATCCGACCTTGATGATCTCTGTGGTAATGATCAGTTCACTAAGTGCACTTAGCTGCCCAATTTTCACTCTTCAAGGATGAAGCGTTCGTTAGCAGTAACAGTTTGAAATTTTAGGTTTCACTCTATTTCCTCCAATACAGATAGATGTGTTTTTTAAGTCTAAATCAAACACGGTTTGTGCTAGCTCCTTGAAACTGATCAGTTCACTAAGTCCACTTAGCTGCCCAATTTTCACTCTTCTAGGATGAAGCGTTCGTTACCAGTAACAGTTTGAATTTTTAGGTTTCACTCTATTTCCTCCTATACAGATAGATGTGTTTTTTAAGTCTAAATCAAACACGGTTTGTGCTAGCTCCTTGAAACTTGACCAAATAAAGTAGTTCTAAGTTCTGTCTTTGTGGTTTGTTTCCTCTTGAAATAGCCACAAGCAAAGACTGCGTAAAACACATTTATTGGAAAGGTGTTCCAAGCTTCCAACATACTACTGGTTTTCTGAATACTCGGCAAATTTTTTTTCATCCGACCTTGATGATCTCTGTGGTAATGATCAGTTCACTAAGTCCACTTAGCTTCCCAATATTCACTCTTCTAGGATGAAGCGTTCGTTACCAGTAACAGTTTGAATTTTTAGGTTTCACTCTATTTCCTCCTATACAGATAGATGTGTTTTTTAAGTCTAAATCAAACACGGTTTGTGCTAGCTCCTTGAAAATGATCAGTTCACTAAGTCCACTTAGTTGCCAATTTTCACTCTTCTAGGATGAAGCGTTCGTTACCAGTAACAGTTTGAATTTTTAGGTTTCACTCTATTTTCTCCTTTACAGATAGATGTGTTTTTTAAGTCTAAATCAAACACGGTTTGTGCTAGTTCCTTGACACTTGACAAAATAAAGTAGTTCTAAGTTCTGTCTTTGTGGTTTGTTTCCTCTTGAAATAGCCACAAGCAAAGACTGCGTAAAACACCTTCATTGGAAATATGTGCCAAGTTTTAAAAAACTACTGGGTTTCTGAATACTCGGCAAATTTTTTTTCATCCGACCTTGATGATCTCTGTGGTAATGATCAGTTCACTTAGTCCACTTAGCTGCCCAATATTCACTCTTCTAGGATGAAGCTTTCGTTACCAGTAACAGTTTGAGTTTTTAGGTTTCACTCTATTTTTTCCTATATAGATAGATGTGTTTGGAAGTCTATATCAAACACGGTTTGTGCTAGCTCCTTGAAACTTGACAAAATAAAGTAGTTCTAAGTTCTGTCTTTGTGGTTTGTTTCCTCTTGAAATAGGCACAAGCAAAGACTGCGTAAAACACATTCATTGGAAAGGTTTGCCAAGCTTCCAAAAAACTACTGGTTTTCTGAATACTCAGCAAATTTTTTTTAGTCCGACCTTAATGATCTCTGTGGTAATGATCACTTCACTAAGTCCACTTCGCTGCCCAATATTCACTCTTCTAGGATGAAGCGTTCGTTACCAGTAACAGTTTGAGTTTTTAGGTATCACTCTATTTCCTCCTATACAGATAGATGTGTTTTTTAAGTCTAAATCAAACACGGTTTGTGCTAGCTCCTTGAAACTTGACAAAATAAAGTAGTTCTAAGTTCTGTCTTTGTGGTTTGTTTCCTCTTGAAATAGCCACAAGCAAAGACTGCGTAAAACACATTCATTGGAAAGGTGTTCCAAGCTTCCAAAATACTACTGGTTTTCTGAATACTCGGCAAATTTTTTTTCATCCGACCTTGATGATCTCTGTGGTAATGATCAGTTCACTAAGTCCACTTAGCTGCCCAATTTTCACTCTTCTAGGATGAAGCGTTCGTTACCAGTAACAGTTTGAATTTTTAGGTTTCACTCTATTTCCTCCTATACAGATAGATGTGTTTTTTAAGTCTAAATCAAACACGGTTTGTGCTAGCTCCTTGAAACGTGACAAAATAAAGTACTTCTAAGTTCTGTCTTTGTGGTTTGTTTCCTCTTGAAATAGCCACAAGCAAAGACTGCGTAAAACACATTCATTGGAAAGGTGTTCCAAGCTTCCAAAATACTACTGGTTTTTTGAATACTCGGCAAATTTTTTTTCATCCGACCTTGATGATCTCTGTGGTAATGATCAGTTCACTAAGTCCACTTAGCTTCCCAATATTCACTCTTCTAGGATGAAGCGTTCGTTACCAGTAGCAGTTTGAATTTTTAGGTTTCACTCTATTTCCTCCAATACAGATAGATGTGTTTTTTAAGTCTAAATCAAACACGGTTTGTGCTAGCTCCTTGAAACTGATCAGTTCACTAAGTCCACTTAGCTGCCAATTTTCACTCTTCTAGGATGAAGCGTTCGTTACCAGTAACAGTTTGAATTTTTAGGTTTCACTCTATTTTCTCCTTTACAGATACATGTGTTTTTTAAGTCAAAATCAAACACGGTTTGTGCTAGTTCCTTGACACTTGACAAAATAAAGTAGTTCTAAGTTCTGTCTTTCTGGTTTGTTTCCTCTTGAAATAGCCACAAGCAAAGACTGCGTAAAACACCTTCATTGGAAATATGTGCCAAGTTTTCAAAAAACTACTGGGTTTCTGAATACTCGGCAAATTTTTTTTCATCCGACCTTGATGATCTCTGTGGTAATGATCAGTTCACTTAGTCCACTTAGCTGCCCAATATTCACTCTTCTAGGATGAAGCTTTCGTTACCAGTAACAGTTTGAGTTTTTAGGTTTCACTCTATTTTTTCCTATATAGATAGATGTGTTTGGAAGTCTATATCAAACACGGTTTGTGCTAGCTCCTTGAAACTTGACAAAATAAAGTAGTTCTAAGTTCTGTCTTTGTGGTTTGTTTCCTCTTGAAATAGGCACAAGCAAAGACTGCGTAAAACACATTCATTGGAAAGGTTTGCCAAGCTTCCAAAAAACTACTGGTTTTCTGAATACTCAGCAAATTTTTTTTAGTCCGACCTTAATGATCTCTGTGGTAATGATCACTTCACTAAGTCCACTTCGCTGCCCAATATTCACTCTTCTAGGATGAAGCGTTCGTTACCAGTAACAGTTTGAGTTTTTAGGTATCACTCTATTTCCTCCTATACAGATAGATGTGTTTTTTAAGTCTAAATCAAACACGGTTTGTGCTAGCTCCTTGAAACTTGACAAAATAAAGTAGTTCTAAGTTCTGTCTTTGTGGTTTGTTTCCTCTTGAAATAGCCACAAGCAAAGACTGCGTAAAACACATTCATTGGAAAGGTGTTCCAAGCTTCCAAAATACTACTGGTTTTCTGAATACTCGGCAAATTTTTTTTCATCCGACCTTGATGATCTCTGTGGTAATGATCAGTTCACTAAGTCCACTTAGCTGCCCAATTTTCACTCTTCTAGGATGAAGCGTTCGTTACCAGTAACAGTTTGAATTTTTAGGTTTCACTCTATTTCCTCCTATACAGATAGATGTGTTTTTTAAGTCTAAATCAAACACGGTTTGTGCTAGCTCCTTGAAACGTGACAAAATAAAGTACTTCTAAGTTCTGTCTTTGTGGTTTGTTTCCTCTTGAAATAGCCACAAGCAAAGACTGCGTAAAACACATTCATTGGAAAGGTGTTCCAAGCTTCCAAAATACTACTGGTTTATTGAATACTCGGCAAATTTTTTTTCATCCGACCTTGATGATCTCTGTGGTAATGATCAGTTCACTAAGTCCACTTAGCTTCCCAATATTCACTCTTCTAGGATGAAGCGTTCGTTACCAGTAGCAGTTTGAATTTTTAGGTTTCACTCTATTTCCTCCAATACAGATAGATGTGTTTTTTAAGTCTAAATCAAACACGGTTTGTGCTAGCTCCTTGAAACTTGACAAAATAAAGTAGTTCTAAGTTCTGTCTTTGTGGTTTGTTTCCTCTTGAAATAGCCACAAGCAAAGACTGCGTAAAACACATTCATTGGAAAGGTGTTCCAAGCTTCCAAAATACTACTGGTTTTCTGAATACTCGGCAAATTTTTTTTCATCCGACCTTGATGATCTCTGTGGTAATGATGAGTTCACTAAGTCCACTTAGCTGCCCAATTTTCACTCTTCTAGGATGAAGCGTTCGTTACCAGTAACAGTTTGAATTTTTAGGTTTCACTCTATTTTCTCCTATACAGATAGATGGGTTTTTTAAGTCTAAATCAAACACGGTTTGTGCTAGTTTCTTGAAACTTGACAAAATAAAGTAGTTCTAAGTTCTGTCTTTGTGGTTTGTTTCCTCTTGAAATAGCCACAAGCAAAGACTGCGTAAAACACCTTCATTGGAAAGGTGTGCCAAGCTTTCAAAAAACTACTGGTTTTCTGAATACTCGGCAAATTTTTTTTTATCCGACGTTGATGATCTCTGTGGTAATGATCAGTTCACTTAGTCCACTTAGCTGCCCAATATTCACTCTTCTAGGATGAAGCTTTCGTTACCAGTAACAGTTTGAGTTTTTAGGTTTCACTCTATTTCCTCCTATATAGATAAATGTGTTTGGAAGTCTATATCAAACACGGTTTGTGCTAGCTCCTTGAAACTTGACAAAATAAAGTAGTTCTAAGTTCTGTCTTTTTGGTTTGTTTCCTCTTGAAATAGGCACAAGCAAAGACTGCGTGAAACACATTCATTGGAAAGGTGTGCCAAGCTTCCAAAAAACTACTGGTTTTCTGAATAATCAGCAAATTTTTTTTAATCCGACCTTGATGATCTCTGTGGTAATGATAACTTCACTAAGTCCACTTAGCTGCCCAATATTCACTCTTCTAGGATGAAGCGTTCGTGACCAGTAACATTTTGAGTTTTTAGGTTTCACTCTATTTCCTCCTATACAGATAGATGTGTTTTTTAAGTCTAAATCAAACACGGTTTGTGCTAGCTCCTCTAAACTTGACAAAATAATGTAGTTCTTAGTTCTGTCTTTGTGTTTTGTTTCCTCTTGAAATAGCCACAAGCAAAGACTGCGTAAAACACATTCATTGGAAAGGTGTTCCAAGCTTCCAACATACTACTGGTTTTCTGAATACTCGGCAGATTTTTTTTCATCCGACCTTGATGATCTCTTTGGTAATGATCAGTTCACTAAGTCCACTTAGCTGCCCAATATTTACTCTTCTATAATCAAGCTTTCGTTACCAGTAACAGTTTGAGTTTTTAGGTTTCACTCTATTTCCTCCTATATAGATAGATGTGTTTGGAAGTCTAAATCAAACACGGTTTGTGCTAGCTCCTTGAAACTTGACAAAATAAAGTTGTTCTAAGTTCTGTCTTTGTGGTTTGTTTCCTCTTGAAATAGCCACAAGCAAAGACTGCGTAAAACACATTCATTGGAAAGGTGTTCCAAGCTTCTAAAATACTACTGGTTTTCTGAATAATCGGCAAATTTTTTTTCATCCGACCTTGATGATCTCTGTGGTAATGATCAGTTCACTAAGTCCACTTAGATGCCCAATTTTCACTCTTCTAGGATGAAGCGTTCGTTACCAGTAACAGTTTGAATTTTTAGGTTTCACTATATTTCAGCCTATAGAGATAGATGTGTTTTTTAAGTCTAAATCAAACACGGTTTGTGCTAGCTCCTTGAAACTGATCAGTTCACTAAGTCCACTTAGCTGCCCAATTTTCACTCTTCTAGGATGAAGCGTTCGTTACCAGTAACAGTTTGAATTTTTAGGTTTCACTCTATTTCCTCCTATACAGATAGATGTGTTTTTTAAGTCTAAATCAAACACGGTTTGTGCTAGCTCCTTGAAACTTGACAAAATAAAGTAGTTCTAAGTTCTGTCTTTGTGGTTTGTTTCCTCTTGAAATAGCCACAAGCAAAGACTGCGTAAAACACATTCATTGGAAAGGTGTGCCAAGCTTCCAAAAAACTACTGATTTTCTGAATACTCGGCAAATTTTTTTCATCCGACCTTGTTGATCTCTGTTGTAATGATCACTTCACTAAGTCCACTTAGCTGCCCAATATTCACTCTTCTAGGATGAAGCGTTCAATACCAGTAACAGTTTGAGTTTTTAGGTTTCACTCTATTTCCTCCTATATAGATAGATGTGTTTTTTAAGTCTAAATCAAACACGGTTTGTGCTAGCTCCTTGAAACTTGACAAAATAAAGTAGTTCTAAGTTCTGTCTTTGTGGTTTGTTTCCTCTTGAAATAGCCACAAGCAAAGACTGCGTAAAACACATTCATTGGAAAGGTGTGCCAAGCTTCCAAAATACTACTGGTTTTCTGAATACTCGGCACATTTTTTTTCATCCGACCTTGATGATCTCTGTGGTAATGATCAGTTCACTAAGTCCACTTAGCTGCCCAATTTTCACTCTTCTAATATGAAGCGTTCGTTACCAGTAACAGTTTGAATTTTTAGGTTTCACTCTATTTCCTCCTATACAGATAGATGTGTTTTTTAAGTCTAAATCAAACACGGTTTGTGCTAGCTCCTTGAAACTTGACAAAATAAAGTAGTTCTAAGTTCTCTTAGTGGTTTGTTGCCTCTTGAAATAGCCACAAGCAAAGACTGCGTAAAACACATTCATTCGAAAGGTGTTCCAAGCTTCCAAAATACTACTGGTTTTCTGAATACTCGGCAAATTTTTTTTCATCCGACCTTGATGATCTCTGTGGTAATGATCAGTTCACTAAGTCCACTTAGTTGCCCAATATTCACTCTTCTAGGATGAAGCGTTCGTTACCAGTAACAGTTTGAATTTTTTGGTTTCACTCTATTTCCTCCAATACAGATAGATGTGTTTTTTAAGTCTAAATCAAACACGTTTTGTGCTAGCTCCTTGAAACTGATCAGTTCACTAAGTCCACTTAGCTGCCAATTTTCACTCTTCTAGGATGAAGCGTTCGTTACCAGTAACAGTTTGAATTTTTAGGTTTCACTGTATTTCCTCCTATACAGATAGATGTGTTTTTTAAGTCTAAATCAAACACGGTTTGTGCTAGCTCCTTGAAACTTGACAAAATAAAGTAGTTCTAAGTTCTGTCTTTGTGGTTTGTTTCCTCTTGAAATAGCCACAAGCAAAGACTGCGAAAAACACCTTCATTGGAAATATGTGCCAAGTTTTCAAAAAACTACTGGGTTTCTGAATACTCGGCAAATTTTTTTTCATCCGACCTTGATGATCTCTGTGGTAATGATCAGTTCACTTAGTCCACTTAGCTGCCCAATATTCACTCTTCTAGGATGAAGCTTTCATTACCAGTAACAGTTTGACTTTATAGGTTTCACTCTATTTTTTCCTATGTAAATAGATGTGTTTGGAAGTCTATATCAAACACGGTTTGTGCTAGCTCCTTGAAACTTGACAAAATAAAGTAGTTCTAAGTTCTGTCTTTGTGGTTTGTTTCCTCTTGAAATAGGCACAAGCAAAGACTGCGTAAAACACATTCATTTTAAAGGTTTGCCAAGCTTCCAAAAAACTACTGGTTTTCTGAATACTCAGCAAATTTTTTTTAGTCCGACCTTAATGATCTCTGTGGTAATGATCACTTCACTAAGTCCACTTCGCTGCCCAATATTCACTCTTCTAGGATGAAGCGTTCGTTACCAGTAACAGTTTGAGTTTTTAGGTTTCACTCTATTTCCTCCTATACAGATAGATGTGTTTTTTAAGTCTAAATCAAACACGGTTTGTGCTAGCTCCTTGAAACTTGACAAAATAAAGTAGTTCTAAGTTCTGTCTTTGTGGTTTGTTTCATCTTGAAATAGCCACAAGCAAAGACTGCGTAAAACACATTCATTGGAAAGGTGTTCCAAGCTTCCAAAATACTACTGGTTTTCTGAATACTCTGCAAATTTTTTTTCATCTGACCTTGATGATCTCTGTGGTAATTATCAGTTCACTAAGTCCACTTAGCTGCCCAATTTTCACTCTTCTAGGATGAAGCTTTCGTTACCAGTAACAGTTTGAATTTTTAGGTTTCACTCTATTTCCTCCTATACAGATAGATGTGTTTTTTAAGTCTAAATCAAACACGGTTTGTGCTAGCTCCTTGAAACGTGACAAAATAAAGTAATTCTAAGTTCTGCCTTTGTGGTTTGTTTCCTCTTGAAATAGCCACAAGCAAAGACTGCGTAAAACACATTCATTGGAAAGGTGTTCCAAGCTTCCAAAATACTACTGGTTTTTTGAATACTGGGCAAATTTTTTTTCATCCGACCTTGATGATCTCTGTGGTAATGATCAGTTCACTAAGTCCACTTAGCTTCCCAATATTCACTCTTCTAGGATGAAGCGTTCGTTACCAGTAACAGTTTGAATTTTTAGGTTTCACTCTATTTCCTCCAATACAGATAGATGTGTTTTTTAAGTCTAAATCAAACACGGTTTGTGCTAGCTCCTTGAAACTTGACAAAATAAAGTAGTTCTAAGTTCTGTCTTTGTGGTTTGTTTCCTCTTGAAATAGCCACAAGCAAAGACTGCGTAAAACACATTCATTGGAAAGGGGTTCCAAGCTTCTAAAATACTACTGGTTTTATGAATACTCGGCAAATTTTTTTTCATCCGACCTTGATGATCTCTGTGGTAATGATCAGTTCACTAAGTCCACTTAGATGCCCAATTTTCACTCTTCTAGGATGAAGCGTTCGTTACCAGTAACAGTTTGAATTTTTAGGTTTCACTCTATTTCAGCCTATACAGATAGATGTGTTTTTTAAGTCTAAATCAAACACGGTTTGTGCTAGCTCCTTGAAACTGATCAGTTCACTAAGTCCACTTAGCTGCCCAATTTTCACTCTTCTAATATGAAGCGTTCGTTACCAGTAACAGTTTGAATTTTTAGGTTTCACTCTATTTCCTCCTATACAGATAGATGTGTTTTTTAAGTCTAAATCAAACACGGTTTGTGCTAGCTCCTTGAAACTTGACAAAATAAAGTAGTTCTAAGTTCTCTTTGTGGTTTGTTGCCTCTTGAAATAGCCACAAGCAAAGACTGCGTAAAACACATTCATTGGAAAGGTGTTCCAAGCTTCCAAAATACTACTGGTTTTCTGAATACTCGGCAAATTTTTTTTCATCCGACCTTGATGGTCTCTGTGGTAATGATCAGTTCACTAAGTCCACTTAGTTGCCCAATTTTCACTCTTCTAGGATGAAGCATTCGTTACCAGTAACAGTTTGAATTTTTAGGTTTCACTCTATTTTCTCCAATACAGATAGATATGTTTTTTAAGTCTAAATCAAACACGGTTTGTGCTAGCTCCTTGAAACTGATCAGTTCACTAAGTCCACTTAGCTGCCCAATTTTCACTCTTCTAATATGAAGCGTTCGTTACCAGTAACAGTTTGAATTTTTAGGTTTCACTCTATTTCCTCCTATACAGATAGATGTGTTTTTTAAGTCTAAATCAAACACGGTTTGTGCTAGCTCCTTGAAACTTGACAAAATAAAGTAGTTCTAAGTTCTCTTTGTGGTTTGTTGCCTCTTGAAATAGCCACAAGCAAAGACTGCGTAAAACACATTCATTGGAAAGGTGTTCCAAGCTTCCAAAATACTACTGGTTTTCTGAATACTCGGCAAATTTTTTTTCATCCGACCTTGATGATCTCTGTGGTAATGATCAGTTCACTAAGTCCACTTAGTTGCCCAATTTTCACTCTTCTAGGATGAAGCGTTCGTTACCAGTAACAGTTTGAATTTTTAGGTTTCACTCTATTTCCTCCAATACAGATAGATAAGTTTTTTAAGTCTAAATCAAACACGGTTTGTGCTAGCTCCTTGAAACTGATCAGTTCACTAAGTCCACTTAGCTGCCAATTTTCACTCTTCTAGGATGAAGCGTTCCTTACCAGTAACAGTTTGAATTTTTAGGTTTCACTCTATTTCCTCCTATATAGATAGATGTGTTTGGAAGTCTATATCAAACACGGTTTGTGCTAGCTCCTTGAAACTTGACAAAATAAAGTAGTTCTAAGTTCTGTCTTTGTGGTTTGTTTCCTCTTGAAATAGGCACAAGCAAAGACTGCGTAAAACACATTAATTGGAAAGGTGTGCCATGCTTCCAAAAAACTACTGGTTTTCTGAATACTCAGCAAATTTTTTTTAGTCAGACCTTAATGATCTCTGTGGTAATGACCACTTCACTAAGTCCACTTAGCTGCCCAATATTCACTCTTCTAGGATGAAGCGTTCGTTACCAGTAACAGTTTGAGTTTTTAGGTTTCATTCTATTTCCTCCTATACATATAGATGTGTTTTTTAAGTCTAAATCAAACACGGTTTGTGCTAGCTCCTTGAAACTGATCAGTTCACTAAGTCCACTTAGCTGCCCAATTTTCACTCTTCTAGGATGAAGCGTTCGTTACCAGTAACAGTTTGAATTTTTAGGTTTCACTCTATTTCCTCCTATACAGATAGATGTGTTTTTTAAGTCTAAATCAAACACGGTTTGTGCTAGCTCCTTGAAACTTGACAAAATAAATTAGTTCTAAGTTCTGTCTTTGTGGTTTGTTTCCTCTTGAAATAGCCACAAGCAAAGGCTGCATAAAACACATTCATTTGAAAGGTGTTCCAAGCTTCCAGAATACTACTGGTTTTCTGAATACTCGGCAAATATTTTTTCATCCGAACATGATGATCTCTGTGGTAATGATCAGTTCACTAAGTCCACTTAGCTGCCCAAATTTCACTCTTCTAGGATGAAGCATTCGTTACCAGTAACAGTTTGAATTTTTAGTTTTCACTCTATTTACTCCAATACAGATAGATGTGTTTTTTAAGTCTAAATCAAACACGGTTTGTGCTAGCTCCTTGAAACTGATCAGTTCACTAAGTCCACTTAGCTGCCCAATTTTCACTCTTCTAGGATGAAGCGTTCGTTACCAGTAACAGTTTGAATTTTTAGGTTTCACTCTATTTCCTCCTATATAGATAGATGTGTTTGGAAGTCTATATCAAACACGGTTTGTGCTAGCTCCTTGAAACATGACAAAATAAAGTAGTTCTAAGTTCTGTCTTTGTGGTTTGTTTCCTCTTGAAATAGCCACAAGCAAAGACTGCGTAAAACACATTCATTGGAAATGTGTGCCAAGCTTCAAAAAAAACTACTGGTTTTCTGAATACTCGGCAAAATTTTTTTAATTCGACCTTGATGATCTCTGTGGTAATGATCACTTCACTAAGTCCACTTAGCTGCCCAATATTCACTCTTCTAGGATGAAGCGTTCGTTACCAGTAACAGTTTGAATTTTTAGGTTTCACTCTATTTCCTCCTATATAGATAGATGTGTTTTTTAAGTCTAAATGAAACACGGTTTGTGCTAGCTCCTTGAAACTTGACAAAATAAAGAGGTTCTAAGTTCTGTCTTTGTGGTTTGTTTCCTCTTGAAATAGCCACAAGCAAAGACTGCGTAAAACACATTCATTTGAAAGGTGTTCCAAGCTTCCAAAATACTACAGGGTTTTTGAATACTCGGCAAATTTTTTTTCATCCGACCTTGATGATCTCTGTGGTAATCATCAGTTCACTAAGTCCACTTAGCTGCCCAATTTTCACTCTTCTAGGATGAAGCGTTCGTTACCAGTAACAGTTTGAATTTTTAGGTTTCACTCTATTTCCTCCTATACAGATAGATGTGTTTTTTAAGTCTAAATCAAACACGGTTTGTGCTAGCTCCTTGAAACTTGACAAAATAAAGTAGTTCTACGTTCTGTCTTTGTGGTTTGTTTCCTCTTGAAATAGCCACAAGCAAAGACTGCATAAAACACATTCATTGGAAAGGTGTTCCAAGCTTCCAAAATACTACTGGTTTTTTGAATACTCGGCAAATTTTTTTTCATCCGACCTTGATGATCTCTGTGGTAATGATCAGTTCACTAAGTCCACTTAGCTGCCCAACTTTCACTCTTCTAGGATGAAGCGTTCGTTACCAGTAACAGTTTGAATTTTTAGGTTTCACTCTATTTCCTCCTATACAGATAGATGTGTTTTTTAAGTCTAAATCAAACACGGTTTGTGCTAGCTCCTTGAAACTTGACAAAATAAAGTAGTTCTAAGTTCTGTCTTTGTGGTTTGTTTCCTCTTGAAATAGCCACATGCAAAGACTGCTTAAAACACATTCATTGGAAAGGTGTTCCAAGCTTCCAAAATACTACTGGTTTTCTGAATACTCGGCAAATTTTTTTTCATCCGACCTTGATGATCTCTGTGGTAATGATGAGTTCACTAAGTCCACTTAGCTGCCCAACTTTCACTCTTCTAGGATGAAGCGTTCGTTACCAGTAACAGTTTGAATTTTTAGGTTTCACTCTATTTCCTCCTATACAGATAGATGTATTTTTTAAGTCTAAATCAAACACGGTTTGTGCTAGCTCCTTGAAACTTGACAAAATAAAGTAGTTCTAAGTTCTGTCTTTGTGGTTTGTTTCCTCTTGAAATAGGCACAAGCAAAGACTGCGTAAAACACATTCATTGGAAAGGTGTGCCAAGCTTCCAAAAAACTACTGGTTTTCTGAATACTCAGCAAATTTTTTTTAGTCCGCCCTTAATGATCTCTGTGGTAATGATCACTTCACTAAGTCCACTTAGCTGCCCAATATTCAATCTTCTAGGATGAAGCGTTCTTTACCAGTAACAGTTTGAATTTTTAGGTTTCAATCTATTTCCTCCTATATAGATAGATGTGTTTTTTAAGTCTAAATGAAACACGGTTTGTGCTAGCTCCTTGAAACTTGACAAAATAAAGTAGTTCTAAGTTCTGTCTTTGTGGTTTGTTTCCTCTTGAAATAGCCACAAGCAAAGACTGCGTAAAACACATTCATTTGAAAGGTGTTCCAAGCTTCCAAAATACTACTGGGTTTCTGAATACTCTGCAAATTTTTTTTCATCCGACCTTGATGATCTCTGTGGTAATCATCAGTTCACTAAGTCCACTTAGCTGCCCAATTTTCACTCTTCTAGGATGAAGCGTTCGTTACCAGTAACAGTTTGAATTTTTAGGTTTCACTCTATTTCCTCCTATACAGATAGATGTGTTTTTTAAGTCTAAATCAAACACGGTTTGTGCTAGCTCCTTGAAACTTGACAAAATAAAGTAGTTCTACATTCTGTCTTTGTGGTTTGTTTCCTCTTGAAATAGCCACAAGCAAAGACTGCATAAAACACATTCATTGGAAAGTTGTTCCAAGCTTCCAAAATACTACTGGTTTTTTGAATACTCGGCAAATTTTTTTACATCCGACCTTGATGATCTCTGTGGTAATGATCAGTTCACTAAGTCCACTTAGCTGCCCAACTTTCACTCTTCTAGGATGAAGCGTTCGTTACCAGTAACAGTTTGAATTTTTAGGTTTCACTCTATTTCCTCCTATACAGATAGATGTGTTTTTTAAGTCTAAATCAAACACGGTTTGTGCTAGCTCCTTGAAACTTGACAAAATAAAGTAGTTCTAAGTTCTGTCTTTGTGGTTTGTTTCCTCTTGAAATAGCCACAAGCAAAGACTGCGTAAAACACATTCATTGGAAAGGTGTTCCAAGCTTCCAAAATTCTACTGGTTTTCTGAATACTCGGCAAATTTTTTTTCATCCGACCTTGTTGATCTCTGTGGTAATGATGAGTTCACTAAGTCCACTTAGCTGCAGAATTTTCACTCTTCTAGGATGAAGCGTTCGTTACCAGTAACAGTTTGAATTTTTAGGTTTCACTCTATTTCCTCCTATACAGATAGATGTGGTTTTTAAGTCTAAATCAAACACGGTTTGTGCTAGCTCCTTGAAACTTGACAAAATAAAGTAGTTCTAAGTTCTGTCTTTGTGGTTTGTTTCCTCTTGAAATAGCCACAAGCAAAGACTGCGTAAAACACATTCATTGGAAAGGTGTTCCAAGCTTCCAAAATACTACTGGTTTTCTGAATACTCGGCAAATTTTTTTTTCATCCGACCTTGATGATCTCTGTGGTAATGATCAGTTCACTAAGTCCACTTAGCTGCCCAATTTTCACTCTTCAAGGATGAAGCGTTCGTTACCAGTAACTGTTTGAATTTTTAGGTTTCACTCTATTTCCTCCAATACAGATAGATGTGTTTTTTAAGTCTAAATCAAACACGGTTTGTGCTAGCTCCTTGAAACTGATCAGTTCACTAAGTCCACTTAGCTGCCCAATTTTCACTCTTCTAGGATGAAGCGTTCGTTACCAGTAACAGTTTGAATTTTTAGGTTTCACTCTATTTCCTCCTATACAGATAGATGTGGTTTTTAAGTCTAAATCAAACACGGTTTGTGCTAGCTCCTTGAAACTTGACAAAATAAAGTAGTTCTAAGTTCTGTCTTTGTGGTTTGTTTCCTCTTGAAATAGCCACAAGCAAAGACTGCGTAAAACACATTCATTTGAAAGGTGTTCCAAGCTTCCAAAATACTACTGGGTTTCTGAATACTCGGCAAATTTTTTTTCATCCGACCTTGATGATCTCTGTGGTAATGATCAGTTCACTAAGTCCACTTAGCTGCCCAATTTTCACTCTTCTAGGATGAAGCGTTCGTTACCAGTAAAAGTTTGAATTTTTAGGTTTCACTCTATTTCCTCCTATACAGATAGATGTGTTTTTTAAGTCTAAATCAAACACGGTTTGTGCTAGCTCCTTGAAACTTGACAAAATAAAGTAGTTCTACATTCTGTCTTTGTGGTTTGTTTCCTCTTGAAATAGCCACAAGCAAAGACTGCATAAAACACATTCATTGGAAAGTTGTTCCAAGCTTCCAAAATACTACTGGTTTTTTGAATACTCGGCAAATTTTTTTACATCCGACCTTGATGATCTCTGTGGTAATGATCAGTTCACTAAGTCCACTTAGCTGCCCAACTTTCACTCTTCTAGGATGAAGCGTTCGTTACCAGTAACAGTTTGAATTTTTAGGTTTCACTCTATTTCCTCCTATACAGATAGATGTGTTTTTTAAGTCTAAATCAAACACGGTTTGTGCTAGCTCCTTGAAACTTGACAAAATAAAGTAGTTCTAAGTTCTGTCTTTGTGGTTTGTTTCCTCTTGAAATAGCCACAAGCAAAGACTGCGTAAAACACATTCATTGGAAAGGTGTTCCAAGCTTCCAAAATTCTACTGGTTTTCTGAATACTCGGCAAATTTTTTTTCATCCGACCTTGTTGATCTCTGTGGTAATGATGAGTTCACTAAGTCCACTTAGCTGCAGAATTTTCACTCTTCTAGGATGAAGCGTTCGTTACCAGTAACAGTTTGAATTTTTAGGTTTCACTCTATTTCCTCCTATACAGATAGATGTGGTTTTTAAGTCTAAATCAAACACGGTTTGTGCTAGCTCCTTGAAACTTGACAAAATAAAGTAGTTCTAAGTTCGTTCTGTCTTTGTGGTTTGTTTCCTCTTGAAATAGCCACAAGCAAAGACTGCGTAAAACACATTCATTGGAAAGGTGTTCCAAGCTTCCAAAATACTACTGGTTTTCTGAATACTCGGCAAATTTTTTTTCATCCGACCTTGATGATCTCTGTGGTAATGATCAGTTCACTAAGTCCACTTAGCTGCCCAATTTTCACTCTTCAAGGATGAAGCGTTCGTTACCAGTAACAGTTTGAATTTTTAGGTTTCACTCTATTTCCTCCAATACAGATAGATGTGTTTTTTAAGTCTAAATCAAACACGGTTTGTGCTAGCTCCTTGAAACTGATCAGTTCACTAAGTCCACTTAGCTGCCCAATTTTCACTCTTCTAGGATGAAGCGTTCGTTACCAGTAACAGTTTTTTAGGTTTCACTCTATTTCCTCCTATACAGATAGATGTGTTTTTTAAGTCTAAATCAAACACGGTTTGTGCTAGCTCCTTGAAACTTGACAAAATAAAGTAGTTCTAAGTTCTGTCTTTGTGGTTTGTTTCCTCTTGAAATAGCCACAAGCAAAGACTGCGTAAAACACATTCATTTGAAAGGTGTTCCAAGCTTCCAAAATACTACTGGGTTTCTGAATACTCGGCAAATTTTTTTTCATCCGACCTTGATGATCTCTGTGGTAATGATCAGTTCACTAAGTCCACTTAGCTGCCCAATTTTCACTCTTCTAGGATGAAGCGTTCGTTACCAGTAAAAGTTTGAATTTTTAGGTTTCACTCTATTTCCTCCTATACAGATAGATGTGTTTTTTAAGTCTAAATCAAACACGGTTTGTGCTAGCTCCTTGAAACTTGACAAAATAAAGTAGTTCTAAGTTCTGTCTTTGTGGTTTGTTTCCTCTTGAAATAGCCACAAGCAAAGACTGCGTAAAACACATTCATTGGAAATGTGTTCCAAGCTTCCAAAATACTACTGGTTTTTTGAATACTCGGCAAATTTTTTTTCATCCGACCTTGATGATCTCTGTGGTAATGATCAGTTCACTAAGTCCACTTAGCTGCAGAATTTTCACTCTTCTAGGATGAAGCGTTCGTTACCAGTAACAGTTTGAATTTTTAGGTTTCACTCTATTTCCTCCTATACAGATAGATGTGTTTTTTATGTCTAAATCAAACACGGTTTGTGCTAGCTCCTTGAAATTGATCAGTTCACTAAGTCCACTTAGCTGCCAAATTTTCACTCTTCTAGGATGAAGAGTTCGTTACCAGTAACAGTTTGAATTTTTAGGTTTCACTCTATTTCCTCCTATACAGATAGATGTATTTTTTAAGTCTAAATCAAACACGG